>NC_079901.1:12303418-12434109 GCF_024868665.1 Triplophysa rosa | reverse complement strand
AAAGTGTGTACTTTTACTCTTACTTGAGTAAATTTCTAATAGAAAATCTGTACTTTTACTTCGTTACATAACTTACATTGCGTGACGTTCCTTCGTTCCTTCATTTTAAAATATGCTTTTTAAAACGCGTTGTTTATTTCAAGGTTGTCGTCTCTTTTTACGGGCATTCCCGAGTGATCGATTCTTTTGAGTCGATTCTTTTGAAAGCATTAATTGAACAATGGGCAAAACCATTTGAATAGGCTAATGAATCAGTTCAAATGATTTGTTCAGTTCGCAGCACGATCTGAATCATCTGAAGCAGGATTACTCACTCCTCGTATAGCGCGAAATTTAAGAACACTCAGAACACAATGAGCGTTGGATGAAGTGGATATTAATCTATATCTATACAATCAAAACTGCAAATGTGACATATTGTTTGCCAGCGATGATAAATGCCCGCCATTTGCGCGCACCCGCGCGACCTGTTCACATGCGCGTTACCTGTCAGACACAGAGACGTGGGCCTGCAGAAATATACATTTGAAGAACAGAAGGAAGAAAACTTGTTGATGGGCGTGTGGTTCACTGTGTACAGTTTGTTTACAAGTAAGAGCGTTTCACAACACACACGTGACACAACACGAGAAAACATGAGCTTTGTTCAAAAATGTGTATTTCATTTAAGAGAGCACTGCAGATGTTCTAGATCATCTTAGGAAATGCTCTGAGTTTAGTTCATGCTTTAGTTTGACATGGTCTATTATTCTAAATAAGTTGTGTAAACTACATTGACATCAGGACTAGATGATATTTACAGAAATGCTCGTCTCTTCTGTGTTTGTCTATTCTTTAGTCTCTCTAGTATATTGCAAAGATATCTGCTTATGATAAGTAAAAATATTGATTAAAATGTAATATTAAAATATTGGCGTTAATATTAAGTTAATGTAGTAGGCCTATATAATCAGATACAAAGTAACTAAGTAACTAGCTACTTGAGTAGTTTTTTCATTGCATACTTTTTTACTTTTACTCAAGTAATTTTTAAAATAGTGACTTTTACTTTTACTTGAGTAACAATTTCTCTAGTTACTTGTACTTTTACTTGAGTAAAGATTTTGGCTACTCTACCCACCTCTGATTATAGCATATCATTATAAAGACAAGCATGTACTGAAACACATGCACATTCATGTTTTTATACAGTTTCAGCACATTCAATAATGGCATCAAAATTACAGTGTATAAAGAAAGAAAACAATAGCATGTGTAAATTAATAAATATATATATTTGTATATTAAGCACACATATACATATATGTGTAGGCCTCATGGGTCTTTAGAAGTAAGGTGATATTTCATGTTTTATTAAAAGCCTGGACTGAAACTGGGAGAAATCTTTGTGGTCTGTAGACTTTTAACTTTTTTCATTTAATTCCTTTATTGCAGCCTAGTGACTTCTAACTTCTGACTTCTCTGCTTTCATGCTAGCTAGTCATGACTGGTTAGTAAGTCATATTAGTCTGACTAATATTGTCATTAATTACCTCATCATTACAATGCAACCTGCAACGAGGAAAGCTGAATGGAATTTCACTGAATTTTAAGTCAGGATTATTAACACCTTTTAGGATGATCTTCCCATTAGGGCTTTTTTAGTGTTTCTTTCTGGATGCAAAATAATGATGAAGCACTTTGGAGCAAATATAGCCACCAGCAGTCCAAAACTAGAAGCCAAAATGGCAAAAATCTCCACAGCCACTGCATATTTCCCCGGTGAGCTGACATATGCTGGAACAAATGTGATCCACACAGCACAGAAGATCAACATGCTAAATGTTATGAACTTTGCTTCATTAAAATTATCTGGAAGTTTTCTTGCCAGGAAAGCTAACATGAAGCTTACAGCCGCCAAAAGGCCAATATAGCCAAGTAACATGGAAAAACCTGCTACTGAGCCTATAGTACATTCATACACTATTTTTGAGCGTGTATACTGGCTGTTTCTATGGGGTTTTGGAGATGCTGTTGATAGCCAGACTGCACAAATCACCACCTGGACAGCAGTTAGTACCAAGACTGTGCCTCTTTGTTGAGCTGCTCCAAACCATTTCATTGCACTTTTACCTTCTGGCCGAGATGACTTGAACACGGCTATTACCACCATAGTCTTGACCAGAATGCTGGAGACGCACAGAACAAAACTAATGCCAAACACATCATGTCTCAACTGACACGTCCACAACTGTGGACGACCAATAAACAGCAGCACACACAGAAAACACAGTTTGAGTGACAGCAG
The DNA here is from genome assembly GCF_024868665.1 of Triplophysa rosa. Lineage (NCBI taxonomy): Eukaryota > Metazoa > Chordata > Actinopteri > Cypriniformes > Nemacheilidae > Triplophysa > Triplophysa rosa. The sequence continues at coordinate 12,431,822 of NC_079901.1, read as the reverse complement.
CAGCAGGAAGCTGAGCTCTGAATTATTGGCGCGCACTATAGGTGTGTTTCTGTGATGAGTGAAGATGACAATTACAAAAGCACAGAAACTGGTGCCTATAAGGGAAGCAGTGGTCAGAGAGATGCCCAGAGGTTCCTCATAGGACAGATACTCCACTTCCTTTGGGACACAGAGAACCTTTTCTGGATTGGACCAGAACTCATCTGGACACACCATGCACTCAGTCGAATCTGTGAAAAACATACAAAGCGAGTTGTACAAAGTTGCAAAACATGTGCACCAAATACTTCAATAATTTGAATAATTTTGTATTATGTCTCACCTGTTGTGTTAGAAATCTCTCCATCTGCACATGGCAGGCAGTCAAAGCAGCAGACAGGAAGGCCCTTCCTCCTGGCTCGTCTGGTGCCTGGAGGGCAGCTCTCACTACACACAGACCGCGGAGGCTGAAGGAGACATTAACTGTTACATACTTTAATCACAGTGCATTTCATTTAGTTGCTATGCATTAAGTGCTTAAATAGAAATGTTTAAATAAATAAAATCATATATGTATAGAGGATTTGAAACTAAACATGCAATGTACATTACTTTTCTAGTGTCAAAGTTCCAGTATAATGCTTCTTCATTCAGTGTGAGCACTTTCCCTGTTGCCGCCCCTTCATCCACCACACCGACTGTTCGGACAATGATGGACCCATCAGAGCTCGGCTGCCAGTTCATCACATCATAGATGGCCAGAGCATCTCCATTCTTATCAAATGACACATGATCCCCAAAACTTGTGGCGAAGTTCACTTTCTGTAGATAATGGACCAGCTGTACATTTTGTAGACAGGACAGGTGTTAAATGTAAATCTGACATTTTCCCCACATAAAGATAATCTGCTGTGTGCAGTATTACCTGCCAGGGCTGCAGGTTGGTTATGTCAGCACATGTATTCTCACTGAATGGTCCTCTCCCCTCCTCACACTGCATCAGGTCATGAAGTGCATGTGCCAGAGCATAAACTGCCTTATACACATTATATGAAGCCCTCAGCTCTGATACATCAGTGTATGTTGTGTTTGTACTGCTCAGATCCTCTTGACCTGTACATGCTTTTTCTTTCTCACTGTCTGTTGTGTCAAATCTGCACCCAAACATATTCTCCCAGAAGACTGTAACAATATTATTTCTTGGATTTTTGTCAGGACGCAAGCGTAGCAAAAAGTCCCAAAGTCCCTGGATCTCTCCACGGCGGATGGCGATGCCCAGTGTGCCCCCCAGGAAGGGCAGAAGACGTGGAGTGTGAAACACAGGAGAGGTGGCCCAAGCTTCACTTGCAATCCACTGCCTGCCTGTCACATTCTTTATTTTTATCTCATCCATCAAAGCCAACAAATAAGCTTCAGTGGAGATAACCACAACCACTTTAGCTTTGGAGGTCTGAATCACTTGTACTATGCGCTGAATATCTCTGCGGTTGTTATCAAGAGGCAGGATTTCTGAAAAAGCAACGCAACCTCCAAACAACTGCACCTCTTGATGAAAGGACTGAGCGGCGTAGATGCCATAATCATCATCACTATATATGACACCCACCCATGTCCATCCAAAATGTCTCAAGATCTGCATCATAGCCCTCACCTGGAAGGCATCGCTGGGGATTGTTCTGAAAAATGACGGGTACTTCTTCCTGTCACTTAGACAGGAGCAGGTGGCATAATAGCTAACCTAATAAAAGAGACAATGGTAAAACAGAAAAGTGTCATCAATTACTATTTTATATGGCTTTTAAAAAGTAAAACCATTTAATTCATGGAACATTATTTCTACCATAGGTATTCGAAACAGCCCCAGCACACTGGAGATTGCGATACAGTGAGTGGATCCTGGATCTCCAACAATTCCAATGACTGGTGGTGGTCCAGTACATTTGAAATCGGAGAGAGACTCTTCTGTCCCACTGATCAAAGCTGTTGCAGCCCGGAACGCAACTCCCAGCTTCACACAGTTGTCATACAGATGATAACCAAGAGTGATATTAGGCAACAGTCTAGACTTCTTATTGATCTCATTTATGGCAAAAACCATAGCTTGTGCCTGCTGGAAGCTTGCCATATAGAATCTAGAAAAACATACAAAAATTGTATTCAGTTACTTTAGAATCTCATCACATGTAAAATAATGGGAACATTTGTGCAGCCTCATAATATGATCAAAGTTTTTCACAATTTCAAGAACTGTTACTTCAGTTAATTTGAAATACATCATCAGACAAATATTTAAAAATACAAGTGAGTAAGAGCAAATAATTTGTGTTTGCTTCCTTTCCCCCTCATTATCTTTCTGTTGTCGTGTCCTTTTCATTTGCAGTCTTTGTTTGCAGATTTTGGGGCTTTTTGTTCAGTTTAGCCCAAGCTCACCGCTGGCAATACGGTTGTTCCGGTTCTTGTCTGAAGCTCAGTTCTGGGAACACTGTGATGAGATGAAATGCAAACAGGCCTCCAATAATAAGATCTCCATCCTGGTACATCCCGTTTAACTTGAAGTGACCCTGAAGCTGACAGAAGCCTGAGCTACTCATTGAAGATACAGAGATACAGTTAAAGGTCAGATATAGACATACATGCAGAGTGATCCACATCTCTCTCTCTCTCTCTCTCTCTCTCTCTCTCTCTCTNCTGAAATACTTGGCAACAGTAAAAGGTCCTGGCAGATCGCAAGCCAGATAAATTGCGCACACAGGAAACCCCGCTGCATAGAAACCATTTTCTACTTTTGGACCTTTTTATAAATGTAGTGGAGTAAAAAGTATGATATTTGTCTTTCAAATGTAGTCAAGTTAAAGTACAAGTACTCAGAAAAAATAATACTCAAGTAAAGTACAGATACTCAAAAAGTGTACTTAAATACAGTACTCAGGTAAATTTACTTCGTTACTGTCCACCTCTGGATTTTGATAATGCTGTTTGCTTTTCATGGCTGTTCTCATCCTGTGCAGTCCAAACTCACTCTTCACACTGCGGTTGTTCTGGCTCCATTCTGAAGCTCAGGTCTGGAAATTCGTTGACACTCTGAACCTCAAACAGGCCTCCAATAACAAAATCTCCATCCTGGTACATCCCGTTCAATCTAAAGTGTCCCAGGAGCTGACAAGAGTCTGAGCTGGGGATGAAGGCAGGCGATATACAGGTAAAGCACAGATACAGGCAGATGTTTACAGTGATCCACATCTCTCTCTCTCTTGATCTCTGTTTGACCCCCTCACCCTCTCAGTGCGCCAAGATATTATAAGAGCTGTGCATCAGTTTTTTTATATGGGGCAGGAGGTGCTACATGGACGTCCCTGGGAATGAATACATGAATTTGTATTCATTTCCTTTTGTCTATATCATTGGTCAGTGGCAGTTCAGAATGTTGAATTATTAGGTTGCATGCTTTGTTGTCAATGTCTTTCTCCAGTACTCTGTCATTACAAGGACATATTATTGTTTTAATTTAATTTAAACAAATATAATGCTTTTTTCTGCCTTTTCGTTTTATTAAAATTAATTTTACGTTAATGTCACTTATTTATCAGTTACTGTTTATATAACATGCTTGTTCTCAGAGTGAATGAGTGGTGTGTTTTGTACTACATGCATGATGCAGCTTCTGCACCTTATTCTGAGGATGTTCTATGAGGATGCGAACACATGAAATTCATCTCTAGAGCTGCAAGAATTTACTTGACTAACATTTCACTGTTTCATTACAAAACCTTTTGTCAAACATACAATGAAAGTCAAAAGAAAAAAAGAAAAATGTAATTTGTGAAAAAATAAAATGCATTTCATAGGGCCCTACATTGTACACACATGCACCATCTACGTTTGTGCATACTGTTTACAGGGTCTTTTGGCACATGTGAACAAAAATATATAATATATTTAAATACATATACTGTATATTTTTACAATATTTTATACGTCTAGCAATAGATATTTTGAAACAAGATTTTGAAACAAGGTCAGATGAAGAGAACTGGAAGATATCCTGGTGCCCTGACTTTTGATTCATTTTTTTATTTCATTTAATTTTTTAAACATTTCACAGATTTTTAATTCAGCATTGTTAACATTTTTAGGTGCCTCTTCCCATTAGGGCTTTTTTAGTGTTTTTTTCTGGATGTAAGATGATGATGAAGCACTTTGGTGCAAATATAGCCACCAGTAATCCAAAACTAGAAGCCAAAATGGCAAAAATCTCCACAGCCACTGCATATTTCCCTGGTGAGCTGACATATGCTGGAACAAATGTGATCCACACAGCGCAGAAGATCAACATGCTAAATGTTATGAACTTTGCTTCATTAAAATGATCTGGAAGGTTTCTTGCCAGAAAGGCTAACAGAAAACTAACAGCTGCCAGAAAGCCAATGTATCCCAGCAGCACAGCAAATCCAACCACTGAACCAATAGCACATTCATACACTATTTTAGACCTGATATATTGACTGTTTTTATGGGGTGTTGGAGATGCAGTTGATAGCCAGACTGCACATATTATAACCTGGAAAGCAGTTAGTACCAAGACTGTGCCTCTTTGTTGAGCTGCTCCAAACCATTTCATTGCATTTTTACCTTCTGGCCGAGATGACTTGAACACGGCTATTACCACCATAGTCTTGACCAGAATGCTGGAGACGCACAGAACAAAACTAATGCCAAACACAGCATGTCTCAACTGACACGTCCACAACTGTGGACGACCAATAAACAGCAGCACACACAGAAAACACAGTTTGAGTGACAGCAGCAGCAGGAAGCTGAGCTCTGAATTATTGGCGCGCACTATAGGAGTGTTTCTGTGATGAGCGAAGATGAGAACCACCACAGAACAGAAGCAGGTGCCGAGCAGTGAAGCAGTGGTCAGAGAGATTCCCAGAGGCTCTCCATAGGACAGATACTCCACTTCTTTAGGGATACACTGATCCTTATCTGGATTGGACCAGAACTCATCTGGACAAATTGTGCACTCAATAGTATCTAAAAAAGAGAGAAAAATAATGTTATTTGTTTCAAATTAGGATTTATCTTTATTTCTGTAAATAATCTTGTCACCAGTTGTGTTAGAAATCTCTCCATCTGCACATGGCAGGCAGTCAAAGCAGCAGACAGGAAGGCCCTTCCTCCTGGCTCGTCTGGTGCCTGGAGGGCAGCTCTCACTACACACAGACCGCGGAGGCTGAAGGAGACATACATCAACTTTTATTTACACACAAGCATTAATGTGTTTTTCTGTCGTAATTCACATTCATTTTAACTTCATTACTGTGCATTTTTGCTTCAGGGATTTGTATTAAATTGATATGGCATCTGCACAAAAAATAACATGATGCGCACACAAACCTTGGGGACTAAGGGGGAACAACATCTGTCATTACTCATCAGTCATGTGTGTTTGTTGGATATACTACAGGACATTATAGTGAACAATCAAAGAATACACTTTACATTAATCTATTATCAGATTTGATTATAGTTCTGTGTTGTTTTGTGTTAGTTACTTTACTAGTGTCAAAGTTCCAGTATAATGCTTCTTCATTCAGTGTGAGCACTTTCCCTGTTGCCGCCCCTTCATCCACCACACCGACTGTTCGGACAATGATGGACCCATCAGAGCTCGGCTGCCAGTTCATCACATCATAGATGGCCAGAGCATCTCCATTCTTATCAAATGACACACGATCCCCAAAACCTGTGGTGAAATTCACTTTCTGTAGATAATGGACCACCTACACAGGTTACAGAGAGGACAAGTGTGTATTTGTTTATTAATATTTTGTGTTAAATTAGTTTTTTCTAGCTATAGAGAAAAAAATGTTGTGTAAAAGATAAGCTGTGCTTCTGTGTATAGAATTACCTGCCAGGGCTGCAGGTTGGTTATGTCAGCACATGTATTCTCACTGAATGGTCCTCTCCCCTCCTCACACTGCATCAGGTCATGAAGTGCATGTGCCAGAGCATAAACTGCCTTATACACATTATAAGCGGCTCTCAGCTCTGATACATCAGTGTATGCTGTGTTTATGCTGCTCAGATCCTCTGTCCCTGTGCACAATTTCTCTTTCTCACTGTCTGTAATGTCAAATCTGCACCTAAATAAATTCTCCCAAAAGACTGTAACAATATTATTTCTTGGATTTTTGTCAGGACGCAAGCGTAGCAAAAAGTCCCGAAGTCCCTGGATCTCTCCACGGCGGATGGCGATGCCCAGTGTGCCCCCCAGGAAGGGCAGAAGACGTGGAGTGTGAAACAAAGGAGAGGTGGCCCAACCTTCACTTGCAATCCACTGCCTGCCTGTAACATTTTGCAGGGCCACCTCATCCATTAAAGGTACGACATAAGCTACAGTGGAGAAAACAACCACCACTTTAGCCGTAGAGGTCTGAATCACTCCCACTATGCGCTGTATATCTTCGTAGTTGTTATCGCGTGGCAGAATTTCAGAAAAAGCCACACAGCCTCCAAACAACTGCACATCTTGATGAAAGGACTGAGCGGCATGGATGCCATAATCATCATCACTGTAAAGGAGACCGACCCATGTCCATCCAAAATGTCTCAAGATCTGCATCATAGCCCTCACCTGGAAGGCATCGCTGGGGATAGTTCTGAAGAAGGACGGGTGCTTTTTTCTGTCACTCAGACAGGAGCAGGTGGCATAATAGCTAACCTAATAAAAGACACAATTTTGAAAAAGAAAGACATCATTTTTATATCAAATACGGCTGTAAATAATAAAGTGAAAACAGTTAATATTCAACGGAAAGATACAGAACATTATATTCTTGACATCCTACCATAGGTATTCGAAACAGCCCCAGCACACTGGAGATTGCGATACAGTGAGTGGAACTTGGGTCACCTACAATTCCAATGACTGGTGGTGGTCCAGTACAGTTGAAATCGGAGAGAGACTCTTCTGTCCCACTGACCAGAGCTGTTGCAGCCCGTAATGCCACTCCTACTTTAATACAGTTGTCATACAGATGATAACCAAGGGTGATGTTAGGCAACAGCTTAGGATTCTTATTGATCTCATTTATGGCAAAAACCATAGCCTGTGCCTGCTGGAAGGCTGCCATATAGAATCTAGAAAAAGCATCACAGTGTCGGAATTCAGTTACTCTAATGAATCTCATGACATGTACAGGTATGTAAAACAATGGAATATTTACTGCACCCTGTAATATGATGTACTTTTTGTCCCTATTTAATAACAATTAAGTCACAATGTTAAATCATTTTAATACATTTTCAAACATGTAAATTAAGTATAAGCAATAAGAGCAGCGAATTTGTTGTTAATGTGCTTCCTTTTTTTCTTTTTCATTCTGTTGTCGTGTCCTTTTCATTTGCAGTCTTTGTTTGCAGATTTTGGGGCTTTTTGTTCAGTTTAGCCCAAGCTCACCGCTGGCAATACGGTTGTTCCGGTTCTTGTCTGAAGCTCAGTTCTGGGAACACTGTGATGAGATGAAATGCAAACAGGCCTCCAATAATAAGATCTCCATCCTGGTACATCCCGTTTAACTTGAAGTGACCCTGAAGCTGACAGAAGCCTGAGCTACTCATTGAAGATACAGAGATACAGTTAAAGGTCAGATATAGACATACATGCAGAGTGATCCACATCTCTCTCTCTCTCTCTCTCTCTCTCTCTCTCTCTCTCTCTTTCTCTGGCTCATTAATGTCTGACAAAGACTGTGTGCAGTACTCATTTATAAAGCAGGTGGTGCCACATGGGCTTCTCAAGAAAGACGTCACACTAAATCTGTCTGTCACTTCATTTTACAGTATTTTAGCACTGAGATGTAGTGACAACTTGTCAAATGTAAAGAGGGGATTCTTTAGTTAGATTCTTTGTATTTTTAAGATCTCAAGTAACTCTGTCACATTATCACACACACTATCAGTGTCTGTTACACACTACTGACGTATTTTAAACAGGTAATGTCTTGTACTGTAAAGGAGAGTGTGCCTTAAATTGTCCAGTAGATGGCAGTCACCCCACAACAGGCTGTACAGTAGGCCTGTCTGTCATTTCTCACTCCATTAAACAAACACTAACCATACATACCTAGATAGTTTCATCAGACACACGCGCCTTGCTCGAAGTTAACTTCCGGTCTGTTTGTTGATCGGTCTGGCTAGTGGCTAATAATATAAATATTTATATTCTATTTAATTTCTATTAATATTAATTTGTATTACTATTTTATTGTATAATAATTGTATTAAATAAACAATATGTTGAATTTTTTTGTATATTCATTTATTAAATAAACAATTTGTCTAATGGGTCGTGTAACTTTGTCACATTTAAGTTTAGCCAAGTAACGGTTCTTCTATTGCTAACCCAAAATAATAGGCCTACTGGCTACTAGACATACTTTTAACATGCTAGCAAATGAAATTTACTTATTATTGCTTTTGCTTATTTTTAGAAATAATCTACAGGGACTCTATTCTTTGCGGATGTGTACCGGAAGTAAGTTTGGGACAGAAAAGTGTGCATGCGCAGCCTGACACAAACACACAAGCACACACAGATACATAACACATACAGTAGGCCTACCTGTCAAACAGTGTCTGAATAGTTTTATTAAAAAAAACCTTGGTTATTCATAACACATCTGCATAAAATATCAGTTTCCCTAGAAATTATTGCTCATGAATGTAAAATGATCAACAAAAAGATTAATTTTAAATAGATGTTGATTTAGATGTGTTTAGATGTCAGAAGCACGCGTGTCGCTATACTCCACCCACCATGTACTTTGTATACCATTGGCTAGATATATCTGATGTTTCAAATGACATGTCTGTGATATTTTTATATAGCAGGGAATTCAAGACTTTCATACACTCTGGATGGAGTCCTCACCAGCTGTGTCCATGGTTGTTTTTAAAAGATTCAGCAATGGCCAATAAGATGCCAGTGATTGAACTGGTACCACTGGGTCTTTTGCTTTGCTTGCCAGTCGTCTGCACCTCGTTGGACAATAAGTGCTGGAGATTGAGTGATTTTAACTCACCAGTGCTGGAACGGGAAGGTGATATTATAATTGGAGGGCTGTTTCCATTGCACTACATTGCTCCGGAACCTGAGTACACTTACTCTGAGCTGCCACAGTATCAAGAGTGCAGCGGGTGTGTGAGACTGTACTGCACAGACATAGAGAAAAGCAATGAAATTATAAGTTTAAACCCTTGAATGTAGCATAAATGAGATTCAGATTGTATTACCCAGATTCTATGTTGTATTTTATTCTACTACGTTGAAAGAATTGATCTTGTTTGTATAAATTGTTTGTGTTTTGTATGCAAATCTGTTTTCTTATATTTCACCAAAGCTACATACCGTATGTCTTCCTCCTTTGTGTCTCGTCCTATCTGCTACACAGGTTTGATTTTCGTGCATTCCGCTGGGTCCAAACAATGGTTTTTGCCATTGAAGAAATCAACAATATTTCCAGTTTGTTACCTGGAGTGACACTAGGCTATCGGATCTTGGATAGCTGTGATTTTGTCCACACCAGTCTGCGGAGCACGTTGGCTCTGGTGAACGGCACCTCCGGTCAAACACAGGCTGCTGGCAGTGCCAGTGCTAAATGCCTTTCCACGGCCCCGGTGTCAGCTGTCATCGGTCTGGCATCGTCTTCACCTACTCGTGCTGTGGCACATACTTTGGGTCCATTCGGAATTCCACTGGTAAGAATCTGAAATACCTATCAATTTCAGACATGCAATTATAATATGTAGTGTTCTCCCTTTTTAAACTTTTTTTGTCATTTAAACCACCTGTGAATATTCAGAAGAATTTCACTCACTCATTTTGGCTGGTGTGAGTAAAACTATAAAAGGTGGTATTCTTCATTAAACCTTTATTAAATCCTATTAAAGAAATTCATGATGATATCTGTTGATATATTTTGCTACAAGACTACAAAAGGTGTCTTAGGTGTCTAGCGGTTTTGATGATCTGTTTTGTCTGTTATGATCCCCAAACACATTCACGATACTTTGCATCTGTTATTTTCTATATAAAAAATAGTATGATTGTGATGTATGATGTTCAGATTTTTAAACATGTCAAAATCCCAATTTTTTGTAAAGTGTTGCACATAACCGTTTTAGTTAAAAAGCAATGAAAAACATCAGAGACACACATGCACACTGTCATACTTGATATTTCAATATTGCCACCTTGGAATGATAAGTTTCTATCTGCATTTTGAGCAGAGATTGTGCTTCAAAATTGTTGCATTCGATTTGACTGTAGATAAAACCTTTATGATTTCCAAAAAATTCCCAAAATGTACACAACGTCAAGAAAAACATCACATAATGTAAACAGAGCGTACAAGAATATGTGAATTACCCAGTTTCGACAAATATGTAAGAACCTTATAATTTCAGGGTAATACTGTCAAGTGTTTGTATACATTTTTAGCAACATATGACCAGATATTAACTAATTCAGCTAATTCAATATTCTGTTCTAAATATAACACTTTCCAAGTTTAATTTAATTCTCTTACAAAGCTCTTAAAAATCAGAAAAAATAATATGCCAAATACAGTACGACCAAGCTTCACTTTTTAAATCCCTTCTAACTTCCCTTTTTCCATTTCTCTTTGTCTGCTGATATCGCTTTAAGATAAGCTACTTTGCGACTTGCACCTGCCTTACAGACAAGACAGAATATCCGTCTTTTCTCCGAACGGTCCCCAGCGACGTTTTTCAAGTGCAAGGACTGGTTCAGATGGTTTCCTACTTTGGCTGGCACTGGGTGGGCACAGTGGGCACAGATGATGACTACAGTAACTATGGCATCCAGGCCTTTACCGAGCAGCTCAGACAACTTGGTGGCTGTATAGACTTTCACCACACTATACCCAAAGCAGCCTCCCGGGCACAAATACATGCTATTGTCAACAGTCTGGAGGCTTCATCGGCACGAGTCATAATAGCATTTGCCACGGAAGGGCAGCTGCTGGAGCTCCTGACTGAAGTGGCGCGCAGAAATCTGACAAGGCGGCAGTGGATAGCCAGTGAAGCTTGGGTGACAGCAAAACTTCTCACTGTCCCGGAGCTTCACCCTGTTTTGGCTGGAACAGTGGGCTTTGCTTTCAGAGGCACCACTATTCCTGGCTTGGCTGAGTTTCTTCTAAGAGTAAGGCCTTCACCAAGTGCTGAATCTGTTTTTACTAACATGTTTTGGGAGGAACTGTTTGGATGCAGACTAGATTATGAGGACGACGGTGATTCAGAGTTACCCCTATGTACTGGCTCTGAGGATCTGATGGACACTGAGAGTAGCTACACTGATGTAACACCGGTGAGAATTTCCTACAATGTCTACAAAGCAGTGTATGCCATCGCCCATGCTCTACACCAACTGTTACAATGTGGCTCTGAGGGCCGAGGCTTTGATGATAAAGTCTGTAACACGGCATTAAAGTTCTCTCCATGGCAGGTAATGCGTTTTTCATGTGCTTTTAAATTGTTTGAAATGATCAAAATCATTCTGTCATTCAATTTTTTTCTTTCTTTCTAAAAAAGCCTTACAATCAAATGTGCTTTTCCACATAATTATATAAAGATGTTCATTGTACACCTTTCTTGCCTAACCAATTCAATAGCTTCTTCGCTACCTGAAGGAAGTCAATTTTATCAACCAGTTAAACGAGAAAGTAAATTTTGACGAAAACGGAGAACCTGTGCCCCTCTATGACATCATAAACTGGCAAACAAGTGGCGGCGGTGCCATCGGGTTTCAGATCGTGGGCACCTTTGATGGTTCTGCCCCACAAGGGGAGCAGCTTAAGATAGATGAGAAGTCAATTCAGTGGGCAGGGGGACACGTTAAGGTGAGGTTTCCTAACAAACAGTTATAAAACTCTTTTTTTTTTATTAAGAACTTGACTCACTATTTTCTACATTGTGTGCAGGTCCCCGTTTCTTTATGCACCCCTCCTTGTCCTCCGGGAACACGACAGGCCACTCGGCCAGGGCAGCCTATCTGCTGCTTTGACTGTTTGCCTTGTGCTGAAGGGGAATTCAGCAATATCTCAGGTAAACATCGCATGGATTTACAATGATGCATGATAACTCAAATATGTAAAGTTTACATTCTATATTGATTATAAATCTGGTTATTGTGTGATATACTAGGTGCTACTGAGTGCATCAAGTGTCCCCAGTACTACTGGCCAAACAAAGAAAGAGTTGCCTGCGTTGCTGGCATGGAAGAGTTCCTCTCCTACCACGAAATTATGGGCGTCATTCTCATTTTTCTGTCTCTCCTTGGAGTTGCTGTAGCAACTGTTATCACAGTGATATTCTTCCTCTTTCGAAGCACGCCCATAGTTAAGGCCAACAACTCCGAGATTAGTTTTTTACTCCTGCTCTCTCTCAAACTCTGCTTCCTTTGCTCGCTGGTGTTCGTGGGCCGGCCCTCGCCATGGACGTGCCGTGCCCGGCAAGCTGCGTTCGGGATCAGTTTTGTTCTCTGTATCTCATGCATTCTGGTTAAGACCATTGTAGTGCTGTTGGCTTTTCGTTCGACTATGCCTGGGTCCAGTTCTCTAAAGTTATTTGGTCCTCCGCAGCAGAGGGCTTTTATATGCTTTTGCACAACGGGTCAGGTTATTCTATGTGCTTGCTGGCTTGCACTAGCACCTCCTTACCCCTATAAAAACACATCATATCAGGGTGGTAGGATTGTTCTGGAATGCAAAGACGTGTGGCCTCTGGGATTTTATCTGGTGCTGGGTTATATTGGATTGCTCTCTTGTATGTGTTTTGCCCTTGCTTTCCTAGGACGGAAACTCCCGGATACGTTTAATGAAGCCAAGCTCATCACGTTTAGTATGCTAATTTTTTTTGCGGTGTGGGTCTCCTTTATACCAGCATATAACAGCTCACCAGGGAAATATACAGTGGCGGTTGAGATTTTTGCCATTCTAGCTTCCACTTTCGGACTTCTGTTTTGTATTTTTGGACCTAAATGTTACGTGATTCTGCTAAGGCCTGATTTAAACACTAAGAAGGGAATGACTGGAAAAACATCAAAATGACATTTTTTCGACCTGCGTCACATTGCCCATGTCCAGAAGGATTGTCATGTGTTATGGTTATATTTTCAATTCATTGATTGATGACAGTTTTTTTTAAATGTGTGTACGCCGCCATTATACTATGTGATAAAATAACTCTCCTGCAAATTGTCTTTAATGTTGACATAAATAAAACCATTTAAAAATAGAATGTTTCTTTGCCTTTATTTTCCACAAAATAAAGTAGCCAAGCATCTTTATTTAAAAGGATATGCAAAAAGTAATGAAAAATTATATACAGTTTAATACAGTACACAGTATATATCAATTCATTGTTTCCATCTTCTGTGGGCTATTTCAAACCTAGTTTCTATACACTTACAGAACAAACTTAAAACAAATGGTTAAAATGAATCACGAATGCATTAAAATGATATTATATATTATGCTGTGTGTGCTTTGTTTATCTCACAGGGCTTTTGATGGTACTTTCCCCATTAAATGTTTTTTGGTATTCTGCTCTGGCCTAAACACAATAATGAAACACTTTGGAGCAAAAATACAGATAATCAGACCAAAGCTTGAAGCTAAAATAGCAAATATCTCTACAGCTACAGTAAACTTCCCAGGAGAACTGACATAAGCTGGTACAAATGTGATCCACACAGCACAGAATATGAGCATACTGAATGTGATGAATTTAGCCTCATTGAAGTTATCAGGCAGCGTCCGAGCCAGAAAAGCTAAAACAAAACAAAGGAAAGCCAAAAGGCCTATATAAACCAACACAGCCCAGAAACCTACAGCTGATCCTAAACTGCACTCTAGAATGATTTTTTCTTTGTAGTGTTGCATATTATTGTTAGGGAAAGGTGGGGATATTGTTAACCAAAGCACACAGATAAGAACCTGTACAAGAGTAAAACCAAGAACACTCATTCGTTGTTGTACAGGCCCAAACCATTTCATGACATTACTTCCTGGAAGTGTGGCCTTGAAGGCCATTAACACAACTAATGTTTTCCCCAGAACACAAGAGATACAGAGGACAAAAGTGATCCCAAACGCTGTGTGACGTAACATACAGGACCACTCAGTGGGGCGACCAATGAAAGTAAGTGAACAGAGAAAACACAGAGTCAATGAGAAGAGCAGCAGGAAGCTCAGCTCTGAGTTGTTGGCTTTTACTATGGGAGAAGCTCTGTTTCTGTAAAACACTAAAGCCATGCTCAAAGCCACTAAAGAGCCGGCAATAGAGAAAGCAGCAAGGATTATCCCAAGGATCTCATCCCACGACAGAAACTCCACTGGTTTAGGAAGACATTTATTCCTCTCTTTATTGGGCCAGTACTCAGGGTGACAGGCGTGACAACCTAAAGAATCTGTAAGATGAAGATTTAATGACAATGACTATTTACAAAGATAAAAAAACAACTCTGTTCTGGAAAGACGATGCTCCTGTTGGAGCATTACAGAACAAACTAATACATTACCTATTACCTATATGATGCATAAGAATCACTGGTTATTTATTTAGAAGCAAACACATTACCTGTCTCATTACTGATTTCTCCATCTGCACATGGAATACAATCATAACAGCAGACAGGTCTTCCTTTCTGTACAGCCTTCCTAGTGCCTGGAGGACAACTCTCACTGCACACAGACGCAGGCACCTGGAGGTGACAGGTGACACAAAGCACTCACAGATAACCACAAGCAGATAGAAACAGAAGAAAACATTAGCATACCTTTTCACTTCCATCATTCCAAATTATAGCTCTGCTCAAACTGAATTCTTGGCCTTTAGGCTGTGCAGCATCATAGTGACCCACTGTGACAAAGTCAATCGAACCATCTTTCTGACGCTGCCAGTTCACAAGTTCATAGGTGGCTACTGGGTCCCCGTTAATATCAAATGAAACAGGATAATTATTTTTAGTGAAATTCACTCTCCTGAGCTGTTCAGAAATCTGCATGATGGACATGAGACATTTAGTCATGATTTGTTATTGTTGATTAGTGATATTGATGAAAATTACATCTGCTAAATAATCTGTGTTGAAATCCCATGTGGACCTCTGTGTCTGTACAGTGCAGCCTACACATTACAGAAATTGATTTTAAAACATACTGTATGTAGATCTTCAAAACGTATTTACGAAATTAAATTATGTGTCACATTTTATCAGGAAGAGAAAGCTTACCTGTGAGGGTTTAATCTGGATGTTTTTGTCACATTGCTTGTCCTTACAGACAATGGCATGGATGGTATGAGCTATAGCATATGTGGCTTTGTACACCATGTTAGAGATTCTCAGTTGGGATGTATCTGTATATGGGTTCTGTATTGTGCGCAGGTCCTGAGTACCATCACATGCTGGCAAACCAGAGGAAGAACCTGTTTGCTGTTTTAAACTACAACTAAATGAGCTTTCCCAAAATTCTGTCAACAGGGGAGATTTCAGTACCTCTTCTGGAGAGAGATCAAGTAAAAAGTCTTGAAAACCCGGAATAACAGAGCGCTGAATTCCAAAGCCCACAGCACCGATGCACAAATTAAAGCGCAACATTCCTGGGTCTGTAACCCACGACTCACTGCCAATCCACTGTAACGGAGGAGGGGGCTCCTGGCTAAGTTCTTCTAATAAGATTCTCATGTCACCTGAGGCAAGAAAAGCAACGATTACACGAGCCGTTGACCTGCGAATGACATCTGCGACTCTTTTGAGTTTAGTGCGCGGCTGGGTCCTGTAGTAGGCCTCTGAATACTCCACACAGATTCCCTCCTCCTCCGCAGCTTTCAGAAATGATGCCATGCCATTGTTCCCATAGTCTGAATCACTGCGCACCGCCCCGATCCACGTCCATCCTAAGTGCTTGACCATTCGTGCTAATGCGGCCGCTTGATGGTGGTCGCTGGGGATGGTCCTGAAGAAAGTAGGATACTGACGCTTATCACTGAGACACGCGCAGGTTGCGTAATGACTCACCTATAATTCGCCATAAAAGAGACAAAAATGTGTGCCAGTAAGCCATCGATATATTGTTTTAAATTTTCAATATACTTGTTTGTTTATTTATTTATTTTGGAGCACGCTAATAAATTAGGTCGAAATTACATTTTGGTTACTTATATCAAATACTTCTCAGTCAAACTTTCTGACAAAGATGTTTTGCTGGAGTCACACTATTACAAAACATGACGTTATGTTTTTTTACAACGATTTGGAAACCAATGTAAGATAGCAAACTTTTTCTCTTTGTTATTTTTTGTGGTATCGTGTATTATATTATGATGTTGAAGAAGCACCTGTGGATATCCAAATCGACCGAAAATCCTTGACATGCTTATAGACGGAGTGGAACCAGATTCTCCAATTACTGCGGCAGACGCAGCAGATTTTGCGCATGACTCGGTGTTATTATAAACGAGATCAAATCCATTGGTAAGCTGAAACGCCACTTTTATTGCCATTGGCACAGATGCACAAGAATCATAGATTTGGTATCCTAAAGTGATGCCCGGTAGGAGATCAGAGCTGTTGTTGATCTCTTCAATGGCAAATTGTAAGGCACGAGCAAAGCGCAGCTCTCTGGTATCCATGCTGTAAACATACACGTAACAAATATTACATTAATACAATAAAAAGTAAAAAAAAAAACGAACAAGTGAAAAATGTATGTTTGATTACTATTATCTTATTTACACAACAAACAGAACGACAATTATAATTTCAACAGTAAAACAAATGAACCCTGACTGTATCCTGTTTGTCAAACTCTAACCTGCCACTGCACTCTAGTGGCTGTGGCCGTCTAGTGTAGGTGCGATTCTCTGCCTTCAAATAATAATGAATGGTGAAAGCCCCTCCGATAATAAAATCTCCGTCCTTGAAGAGACCAGGAGGCTGGGGATCACCTCGCAGAAGGCAGGTGACTGGATTAACCCCACACAGAGCAGGACAAAGCCTGGTAATGTACAGTATTGTCACTGTTAATATGAGATTAAAATGCATTTCTCCCACAAGGACAACAGACACTCCAAATGTGAAGTGAACATCACAGCATGTTTAAATAGCCAACACTACCACAACTGTACCTGTGTTGTAACTATACAACTGGGATCCTAAGAGGGCGTGGTTATTTTTCTTACCTGTCACTCATAATGACAGAATCTGCCTTAAGTGTAACATCAAATTTAAAAACACTAAAATTAAAATAAAAAACCTGCCTTTTTATGGTGGTCATTCCTGCCAACCTCATGAGAGATGTCACAAAGCATATTTTCTTACCACACGACAACTCCTATTTCTCGACATGTAAGATAAATAAAATAAACAAGAAATAAATGAGACAATCTTTTATTAAATATAAAATCTTTATTAAATACTTTTTATTTAATTCTCTAATTTTATTGTCTGTTAAATTAAGATAAAAAAGTTACATGAATTAGTATAACATTACAAGTAACAAAATTTGTAAAGCTCAGAGATTTGCTGAAAGGTTATCAGTTAAATAATAAAGTAGGCCTACAAACATTGTGAATAAGCATCTTCTGTTGCGATTACATTTTAGGTGTGAAAATAAATCCATAAAAAGTGTATCAGCACATTCTTGTTTTGGATTTTTTGTGAGCTCTATTTTACTATCTGCATTTTTTTGTAATAAGTTACCATTTACAGTATACATTATAGTTAGTTTGAGAGATGAAAACTGATACAATCACAGAATGTACGTATATCAGCATAAGTGTCACTAATGGTTGCTTTAAGTGTTTTAAGGGGCTTTTGACTACTTTCCCCATTAAATGTTTTTTGGTATTCTGCTCTGGCCTAAACACAATAATGAAACACTTTGGAGCAAAAAACAGATAATCAGACCAAAGTTTGAAGCTAAAATGGCAAATATCGCTACAACAACAGTAAACTTCCCTGGAGAACTGACATAAGCTGGAATAAATGTGAAACCAGCACAAAATGAGCATACTGAATGTGATGAATTTAGCTTCATTGAAGTTATCAGGCAACTTTCGAGTCAGAAAAGCTAAAACAAAGCACAGGAAAGCCAAACAACCTATATAACCCAACACAGCCCAGAAACCCACAGCTGATCCTAAACTGCATAATGATCTTTTCTTTATAGTATTGCATATTATTGTTAGGGCAAGGTGGGGATATTTTTAACCAAAGCACACAGATAAGAACCTGTACAAGAGTAAAACCAAGAACACTCATTCGTTGTTGTACAGGCCCAAACCATTTCATGACATTACTTCCTGGAAGTGTGGCCTTGAAGGCCATTAACACAACTAATGTTTTCCCCAGAACACAAGAGATACAGAGGTCTGAGAATGTGACGTAACATACAGGACCACTCAGTGGGGCAACCAATGAAAGTAAGTGAACATAGAAAAATGATGTTTTATTAACAAAGTTCAGGAGGAGCCGGAGCATATAATCAAGCCCAGGTGATGTGCATCAGCAATCGCAGCTGATCCGCATCATTATCATGACTTCGACCCTATCAGACCCAGCAAACTATTCAATAAATAGGTAACCGTCTTACCTGCACTTTTCAGTCTTCGACATTCCTCCACCACCCCGGCTCCTCTCCCCGAACTAACTTTTCTCGCAGGACACCGGGGGGTACACAGGGTTCGGGCCGGTTCCGAGCTCGAGGCCCGCCCCCCCGGACAGCACGCCAAACAAGCATACCCTCGCTACTCCTGCTACCATCAATATTATCTGCATAGGCAAACTAGTGAACACAGTGTCAATGAGAAGAGCAGTAGGAAGCTCAGCTCTGAGTTGTTGGCTTTTACTATGGGAGAAGCTCTGTTTCTGTAAAACACTAAAACCATGCTCAAAGCCACTAAAGAGCCGGCAATAGAGAAAGCAGCTAGGATTAACCCAAGGATCTCATCCCAAGACAGAAACTCCACTGGTTTAGGAAGACATTTATTCTTCTCTTTATTGGGCCAGTACTCAGGGTGACAGGCGTGACAACCTAAAGAATCTGTAAGATGAAGATTTAATGACCATTTATAAATAACAATAAAATAGAAATACGTAATCAGACTGGTTTTAGAAAAGTCCAGTCCAGAATCATTACCGGTCTCATTACGGATTTCTCTATCTGCACATATAATACAGCAGACAGGTATTCAATTCAATTCAATTCAATTCAATTTTATTTATATAGCGCTTTTCACAATGTGCATTGTTCCAAAGCAGCTTTACAGGAGCAAATAAGAAAAACACAGAAAGGTAAAACACAGCACAGTGCATGGTGTTTATAGACCAAGCAAGATCATTCTAATAAATAATATCTAAAAAATAAATGAATAAATAAATAAATGCAGTCTCCCGGTGAGCATGCCAACACTGCACTGCTGTGGCGAGGAACCCAAACTCCAATGATGAATAATGGAGAAAAAAAAACCTCGGGAGAAACCAGGCTCAGCCGGGAGGGCCAGATCTCCTCTGACGTGTCATAGCTGCACTCAGTGACCCCGACCAAAGCCACCGAGCAACGTCCACGAAGAACAGGGAGAGCCCACGAGCCGCGACCCAGGAAGCCCCACCCGCCGAAACCGTGCAGGTCCAACCCGGTCCCATTCCGCGATCAACAACAGACAACAGAGGAACAACCAGGGAAAAGTAGTAATGGCATAATTAACTTTATTCCTCTGTTGTCCGACATCGACCACAAAACAAGACCAACCAGACCAGACCCACACAGTCCCAACAAATGAAACGCCCCGAACCACAACCAACAAGCCCCCCCACTCCCTACAACACCCACCCAGCTACCTCCAATCAAAGTCACTGAGTGCAGCCATAACTTCAAACTGCTGTCATGTGATGTAAGTTTAGCATTAAATACCAAGTATTGTAAATTTAGCATTAATGTGACAAGTAGTCCTTCTTTGCTCTCGGTTGGGGATGGAATTGTCTGAGCTGGGCCGGTCAGATGGTTGCCTTTTTCTTGGGTGGTGATGGAATTGCCTTGGATGGAGCTGGGATGGTCAGTCAGTCCGCA
Source organism: Triplophysa rosa (assembly GCF_024868665.1). NCBI lineage: Eukaryota > Metazoa > Chordata > Actinopteri > Cypriniformes > Nemacheilidae > Triplophysa > Triplophysa rosa. The sequence goes on along the minus strand of NC_079901.1, from coordinate 12,411,687 downwards.
GGCTCTCGCAGGAGGATGGCACGGGATTTTCCGATGTAGCTGGCGTAATCTCTAGTTGTGGATGGGCATATGACGTTCATCTGGGCCTGGCGGAATCTCTCCCTAGGCGAGGGCAGAAAGAGAATAATTAGCATAGCTGCTGTTCATTAGCTATGTATTAGTGAATGCTTGGCTGAAAAGATGTGTCTTTAATCTAGATTTAAATTTGGAGAGTGTGTCTGACCCTCGAATAGTATCAGGGAGGCTATTCCAGAGTTTAGGTGCTACGTATGAGAAAGCTCTACCTCCTTTGGTGGATTTAGTTATTTTAGGTGTTATCAAAAGTATTCCTTTCTGTACAGCCTTCCTAGTGCCTGGAGGACAACTCTCACTGCAGACCGACACAGGAACAGGCACCTGGAGGTGACAGGTGACAAGCACGCACAGACAATCACAAGCAGACAGAAACAGAAGAAAACTTTTGCATACCTTTTCACTGCCATCATTCTAAATGGTATCTGCTCAAACCGAATTCTTGACCTTTAGGCTGAGCAGCATCATAGTGACCCACTGTGACAAAGTCAATTGAACCATCTTTCTGAAGATGCCAGTTCATAGGTGGCTACTGGGTCCCCGCTGGTATCAAATGAAACGGGATAATTATTTTTTGTGAAGGTCACTCGCTTGAGCTGATCAGAAACCTGCATGATGGACATAAGACATTGGTTTTTGATTTAACATCATTGCTGGTTAATGTTACTGGTTTATTTTTTGCTAAATAATCTGTTGAAATCCCCAGTGGGCCTTTTCTGTCTATGCAAAATCTTTAACAGTTTACAGAAGCTGAAATAATATTCCAAATATATGCAGAATTGAAATATCTTTAGTAAATCAAACTTTGATGAATTAAAATAGCTTATTCTATGGAGAGAATACGCTTACTGCTTGGGCTCAATTTTAATATTTGTCACACTGCGTGCTGTTACAGCCAATGGCATGAGCTAGCATACGTGGCTGAATACACCAATTAATAGTTCGTAACTGGGGTGTATCTGTATACGGGTTCTGTAATGTGCGCAGGTCCTGTATCAAGAACGGTGAGTGCAAGGCAGAGGACCCAGCAGGTGAGGGGTTAACAAAAAATGATTTAATATAAATAAAACAAAAACGAGGGGGTAAAACACCAGAAGAAGGGTATAAACATGACAGGTCACAGGAACATAGACGGACTACACCAAATTAGACAAGACTAAATACAACACTAGACAAACTACAATTAATTACACTAGATAAACACAGCAATACAAACTGGGAGGGTGACAAGAAACAAACAAAGCAAAATGATCCAGCACAAGACAGAAGACACAGGGGCATTAAATAGGGAACCAAATCAAGAGGGGAACAGGTATAGGGCATGAAAACATTAACAATCAATTACGAGGAGACAGGAACAAAGACGAGACCCGAGACAGCGCATGGTACATCATAACAATATCATGTCTCTCTCACGCTAAACACGTGGGTCTGTCATGATCCTGCCACTAGACTACAAAATCAAGACAAAAGGAGGTAGAATCATGACATCCTGAGTACCATTACATGCTGCCAGCAGATGTACCCATTTGCTGTTTGAAACTATATCTAAATGAGCTTTCCCAAAATTCGGTCAAGAGGGGAAGCTTCAGCACCTCTGGTGGTGAGAGGTCAAGTAAAAAGTCACAGCACCAAAACCCACAGCACTAATACGCAAATTAAAGCGAGCATGCCCAGGTCTGTTAAGACTCACTGCCAATCCACTGTAACGGAGGCGGTCGATCCTGGCTCAGTTATTCTAACATTCAAAAGTCACCCGAGGCCATGAAAGCAACTATTATACGAGCCTTTAGCTTGCGAATGACATCATCTGCGACCCTTTTGAGGACGGGAAAGCGCTGGGACGTGGAAGCACTGGGCGGGTCCAGACAAAAGTCAATGTCATTTGTCCAATCCAACAGTCCAGAGGCAGTTTGCAGCTCACCCTTGGCGGCGGGAGTATGGGCTGGGCTTCCCTCAAAGCCCATGAAGTCCACCAGTCCTCCCACAGCGGAGGACGATGTTGCCAGCTCACGCACCTGGTTAGACGTGTCTCAGGCTCCAGGGCGAATGCAGGCTCAGTCACTGATTTGCATGCTGGAGTCAGTGTCACTGTGGGCACAGGTTCTCCATCTGCGGTGACATCTGGCGAGCGCTCCGTGCTGAGGGGTGGTGGCTGGCTGGTCGCTGGCTGGTCGCTGGTTAGGGGCGGGATCTGTGGGGTTCAGAGCACTGGACTGCGGAGGATTGAGGCGCGTATCACAGGTGAGCCGAAACAACCCCGCCATTTACGGCCGGGACCGGATGACTACTGTACTCACACTCATTACTTTCCCCAACGTAGTAGTCACACCCCACTGCCTGGAGGACACGGTTAATAAAGTGAGTAGCTCATCATCCAGTCCCGACAGAAACAAATGGTTAAATTCTGGGTCGCACCAACTCACCAGTCTGCACGCCTCGAAGAAATCCTCTGCATACCTATCCAGAGACATGCCGTCCTGGCAGAGCTGCATTAGCTGGGTCTCTGGAGAGGTTATGTCAAAGTCCAGGTCCGATAGGGGGTCAGTGAAGGGGTCCGTGAAGGAGTGGTCGTCGTTAGTGTTGGTCAAGTCTTCTGTAACAATTACAGGCAGAGGGACGATGCCACACAGAGAGCTGAAATTGACTTATTGGTTTATTGCAGGGTTTGCAGATGAACAGAAGACAGGTGAAACAATCCAGGTAACATTCACAGGCAAGTATAAATGACAGGAAAACATCCACGGGTAAGTAGAAATAACAGGTAACATCCATAGGTATCAAACAGTCTACCTAGTGCACGGAATAATACAACTAGACTAGACCCAGAACACAACAAAAGACGTGGCATATATCCTGGGGATGAGGTACAGGTGTGAGTGCAATCGGGGATGGTCCGGTGCAAGGGATTATGGGAGGTGAATGGGAAAAAGCCCCGATGCTGAGGGGCGTGGCTGACAGACGAGAGGGGATGTTACACATACAGCAAAACAGTAATGCTGTGCTGATTTTTACAACAGCGATTAAGTAGCTATGTTGACATATTTTGTTTTTGTAGGCACTACAGAACAAGGACCTGTGGACATCCAAAGCAACCGAAAATCCTAGACATGCTTCTAGACGGAGTGGAACTGGATTCTCCAATTACTGCGGCAGACACAGCAGATTTTGCGCATGAATCCGTGTCATTATATAAGAGTACTTTTATTGCCATTGGCACAAATGCACAAGAATCATAAATTTGGTATCCTAAAGTGATGCCCGGTAGGAGATCAGAGTTGTTTTTGATCTCTTCAATGGCATAGTACTCCAAGGCATGAGCAACTCGCAGCTCTCTGCTGTTAAAATACAAATAAGAATATTGCATTATAACAACTCGTTCGTTTTTTAAATTAAATTATCTTTTAATTACAAGTAAAAATATCAATGTCTGGTTCTCATTAGCTTATTTAAACCACAAACAAATGTACAATCATGACAATTTCAGCAGTAAATTACATTAAACCCTGATAGATATTGTAACAAACTTTAGCCACGACTAAGGACACTTCGGAGCTTCAAGTAATGTTGCTGCCACCACCACCATTAATTATAAACCGGTAATGTCCGGAGTGAGCACTACAGAAACGCACAACTCAAGGACACCAGATAAAATTGTGTTTATTTCAATAACAGCAGCTCTGCAGCATTGGTCATAATTTACTTCACAATAACACACTAGTTATCCCCTATAACGGCCATCCACCATAAATTGGCCCAGCACACAGTAGACATTCACAGCAAACAATTCATAGTGCAAATGATCAACAAACATCATAAATACCAGTAGCACAGCACACATTATAAAAGCTCTTAATACACGACCCATGCACATACGTGAAGTTAACCATCCTACATAACCAGCATATGGCATTGAGAGAAAATTAATCACATCTGCAAAGGAGCACAAGAACATTAACAACACATAAAGCAATAAAAACCGGACTTCCCTGTCTGTCTGACGACACCCCACCGTCACGTTCAGTAGGCAGCCGTCTCTGAAGCTCCCCTGATGTACCCGCCAGCCTAGGAGAAAACAATTGCTACTGAGCTAGAACTTCCGCTGAGGAACCCGACGTCCTTGTCTCTACTGCCTGATCTGGTGTAGGAGAACTTTCGACCCCTGTAGGCAGCACCAATGAAACTGGTGTCTCCGCAGCAGCTGAAGAAACCGCCAAGGGAAACTCTTCCACCACCCTGGACGTGACCGTCAAAACAGCTAGACCCACAGCGTGGACCCTTGATTCGGTTACACCCAGTGGTCTGAATGGGTGTATTCTCCTGGACAGCCATCGCTTCAGTACCACCCCCGCAGGCCCTGAAACAACAGAATTGCCATAAGGTTTCAATTGGTTAAAATGCACTACATAATTTGTAGCTCCACCTTCTGGCTGTATCCGATAGAGGACTTCGGACAACTTTTCCACGATTCTGTAGGGGCCCTTAAATCACTTCTGCAATTTAGGACTCACCGCTTTCTTTCGAGCCTTATTCTTTAACCACACCAGCTCCCCCACTGAATAGTACTGCCATTGAGCTTTAAAGTCAAAGTAAACCTTTTGATGCACTGAAGCTAGCAACTGGTTTTTTTCACAGCTTCAACGACTGTAGAGAGACCTCCTGCCTCCCTTTCAACGTAATCATTTACGGTTGAAAATTTCTCCTGTCCCTCCACGTCCATCATTACATCAATAGGTAAGACAGTCTCTTGACCAAACAAAACCTTATATGGGGTAAAACCAGTGCTGGCATGAACACTACTCCTATATGCCATCATGATATAGACAGCAATCAACGAAATTGGGATGTCTTGCTACCCATGTTGTCTTTTTACGTAGATGACAAAGTACAATTAAACCTCTCAATCATACTGTCTGACTGTGGTTGTTCTAGTCTTATTTATACTCAACAAGCAGCACAGTTCCCCAAACAGCTTTGATTCAAAATTCCTGCCGCAAACTTTCCACAGTTCCAAGTAAAATAGCCATTTGTGCATCATCAGGAGTAGTATTTGACACTCCACGCACTCTTGCTTCCGGGGTCATCGGACTCTGCTCTAACTCCCGAATAAGCTCAAGTTCTGTAGCCAAATTTATAGCTGCCTCTAACGTGGTTGGTCTAGTGCTACGGAGCTGTATTCCCAGTTCCCCAACATGAGCGATAAAATGTTCTCGTGCTAACAGATCCTGCATAGCACAGTCGGCAGCTGGTTAAGATTTAGTCACGAGTCATCTTAAGGCATTACCAAACTCTCGTATGGTTTCCCCTGGTACTCTTCTTCTAGAAGAGAAACTAGCACGATTCCAAGCCTCAGTTTCACATGGATTAAAGCATTTACTTGAGCTTCTTTCAATTTTTTATACGTGCTACGGTCATCCCTGGTCAGACCACAGAATACATCTCTAGCTCTACCTGACAATAAGAGACATAAACTTTAATTTCAATACTTCAACCCAATTATTGACGTCTGCTGCTAGCTCAAATTGTTGGGACCAATCAAACCAGCCGCGACCACATCCTGTGAATGTCTCTGGCATAAACACCAGACAATTCACTAAGCCATGACTGTTACCGGTCCTCCCACCACCTGCCTGAGCAGAAAGTTCTTGTGCAGCTTCTGAGTGCCCCATTATCAATTTTCCTAGAAGAATTAGGAATTTAAGCTAAGTAGCACCGCTGCCACCAGTGTAAGACCCTGTCCCAGATGGCGCACTCCGGTCTTGTGGACCTCCTCCGAGTCCACACTTGGTGACGTCAGGAAGTGCCTAGTGCCCTATAAATCTTCACAAGTCCAGAAGGGTACATGGGAGTGCATTTTGGGACAGACTCGAGGTCATCACACCGGAAAGAGCAAGCGGTGCTTTCTAATCACTCTCACGGTACTTTGTTGTCATACACTGAGACTGATCAGCACCGCATGAAGTTGATCACACTTGTTGTCCCATTGTTGTTATTTGGGACAGGAGCTGCCGTTCTTTTTTCCATTGTTCTATATTTTTATGTTGCTATGCCACCCGAGCATTATGCAATAGATACTTATGTTTGTAATGCATTAATTTGGCATAACGTAAATGCAACTGCTTATTTATATTTATTTGTATACACTATACTTAATGTGCATAATGTCTTCTTAATATGCATACATGTTGTTATTTAATATTTCTCTATAATACAGAAGCTGTGCTATTCAGCTCTACAGAGCCCAGAGACAACTAGATATGAATCTACAACAAAACATGGATTATTACCTTAAGTAAGAAAATGCACTGCATAATAAGTTTTTATTCTTGAATAGCTGGCTTAATAGAAAATAAATAAGCAATAATGTGAATAAGAAACGAATTAATTAATTATGAATTTTATCAAAACATACATTTAAAAATGTATCCGTCATGTTTACGTACATGTCTGACATCCACGACACTCCTCCCATCCGTGCTATGATTGGGCGTTTGCAAGGATTCCTGGGTAGGTAACTTCAGTGGAGTCTGCATCAATGCGGGCTTCGCCGAAGACCGCATTGATGAGAGCTAAAAAGACAAATGGGACACACTACGGACTTGTAGACTTGGCGAGCACGCGCAATTTAAGTCCACGAGACCGCAAGTCCACCTGAAGTGCGCCATTTGGGACAGGGCCTAACAAACTTTAGCCACCACTATGGGAACTTCGGCGCTTCAAGTAATTTTGCTGCCACCACCTTTAATTATAAACTGGTAAGGTCCGGAGTGAGCACTACAGAAACGCACACAACTCAAAGATACCAGAGAAAATTACGTTTATTTCAATAAGAGTGTGTTATTTTGAAGTAAATATGACCAGTTATCGCCTATAACGGCCAACCACCATAAATTGGCCCAGCACACAGTAGACATTCACAGCAAACAATTCATAGTGCAAACGATCAGCACACGTCATAAATACCAGTAGCACAGCACACATTATAAAAGCTCTTAATACACGACCCATGCATGCACATACGTGAGTTAACCGTCACACATAACCAGCATATGGCATTGAGAGAAAATTAATCACATCTGCAAAGGAGCACAAGAACATTAACAAACACATATAAAGCAATAAAAACAGGACTTCCCTGTCTGTCTGTCTGACGACACCCCACCGTCACGTTCAGTAGGCAGCCGTCTCTCGGCCGTGGGGACTGAGGAGAGTAATTAAAGACGTCCACCTATAGTCCCTTTCCTCGCTCTCTACCTTTTTCCCGCTCTCTAACTTTTTCCCACTATCTACCTCCGGGCCAATAAGTGGCCCACGGTTTTCTTCGGCGCCGGTGGTGCTAGCCAGCCACGAATGCCACAATTCGATCCCAGTGGACTCCCGGTGTTCTGCCAATTTATGCTACCCATACATTTGTGCTACCCTCGTGTTGTGATTGGGTTGGGGGAGGGGTTATTTAGGTGTAAGGGTTGGGTTGGGGGAGGGGTTAGTCCTTTTTGTATGGAGGTAGCAAAATTTGATAGGGATGCATAAATTGGCAGAACACCGGCTTGCTTTTCCGTGTATTCAGTCTTAGCTCCTCCTCCATTTTTTCTCTCGTTGCTCTTCGTTCTCCCCCTTTTTTTTTCCCGCGATCACTCATTGTCCACATGTCCGTTCATCAACAACAGCGCACCTCCTTCATTACGTCACTTTTAAATGACATCACTATCACCCAGGTTATACACATTACAATATTGTAGCCTACTGTATTGAAGCTTGTTTTTTAAACTCTAACCTGCCACTGCACTCTAGTGGCTGTGGCCGTCTAGTGTAGGTGCGATTCTCTGCTTTCAGGTAATGATGAATGGAGAAAACTCCTCCAATAAGAAAATCTCCGTCCTTGAAGAGACCAGGAGGCTGGGGATCACCTTGCAGGATGCATGTGACTGAATAAACCCCACACAGAGCAGGACAAAGCCTGGTAATGTACAGTATTGTCACTGTTAATATGAGATTAACTTGCATTTCTCCTGCTAGGCCAGCAAGCACTCCAAATGTGAAGTAAGCGTGCATGTTTAAATATCCACCACTAGCCTACCGCAACTGTTGTCTGACTCTACAGTGGGGAAATATAAGAGAGTGTAGTTAATATTTAATATATGTCAATCATAATGACAGTATGTGTCCCAAGTGTGTCTTATACTGTTAACACCAAAACAAAGACCTGCTTTCTTTAAGGTCATTAAACTCCTGCCAACCCCATGAGAAATGTATCACAATAAAAGCATGTTTATTTTATTTAACTTTAATCAAAATATGATAAAAACGTTTCTCAATAATAAAAAACCTTTTCTCAATAAAAAATAAAATACTAAATCTACCTATCAATAAATCCATATACTAACATAGATAGATTTATGAGGTGAAGGCAGTTCTGATTTATTTAACCTAATTGATTTTGAGATTTTGATGACCATCACAATGGCCATCGGTTCTGATAGGTGTCCGTTTTTACATGGCAGTAATAATACTACAAATTATACATAATAGGATAACTGTTTTACATAATGATGCCTTTTATCATTTAATTGATGGTCTTTTTGTTTATTTAATCATTATTAAATACCCGATTTATCAGAATTTCCCTATGACAATACAAGCATTGGAATTAATTTAGATTGTTTATCTCTGTATAAATCACTGAAATTTGCTGAGAATTCAGCAGTTAAAATAATAAAGTGCTCACAATCTAAATGAGCATCTTTAGTTCGGGTTACATACTGTATGTGTGAAAACAAATCAACATTAAATGTTTTAAATATTCTTATTTTGAATTTAATTGTAATATATTTTTACTCTCTACATGTTTATGATGACTGCATGATTTATAGTACATATAATCCGTGTGAAAATTGAAACAAATTGAATTAAAACACAGAATGTCTGATATTAGCACGAGTGCATTTTGTGTTTCAAGGAGCTTTTTACTGTACTTTCCCCATTAAATGTTTTTTGGTATTCTGCTCTGGCCTAAACACAATAATGAAACACTTTGGAGCAAAAATACAGATAATCAGACCAAAGCTTGAAGCTAAAATAGCAAATATCTCTACAGCTACAGTAAATTTTCCAGGAGAACTGACATAAGCCGGAATAAATGTGATCCACACAGCACAGAATATGAGCATACTGAATGTGATGAATTTAGCTTCATTGAAGTTATCAGGCAGCGTCCGAGCCAGAAAAGCTAAAACAAAGCACAGGAAAGCCAAAAGGCCTATATAACCCAACACAGCCCAGAAACCCACAGCTGATCCTAAACTGCACTCCAGAATGACTTTTTCTTTGTAGTGTTGCATATTATTGTTAGGGAAAGGTGGGGATATTGTTAACCAAAGCACACAGATAAGAACCTGTACAAGAGTAAAACCAAGAACACTCATTCGTTGTTGTACAGGCCCAAACCATTTCATGACATTACTTCCTGGAAGTGTGGCCTTGAAGGCCATTAACACAACTAATGTTTTCCCCAGAACACAAGAGATACAGAGGACAAAAGTGATCCCAAACGCTGTGTGACGTAACATACAGGACCACTCAGTGGGGCGACCAATGAAAGTAAGTGAACAGAGAAAACACAGAGTCAATGAGAAGAGCAGCAGGAAGCTCAGCTCTGAGTTGTTGGCTTTTACTATGGGAGAAGCTCTGTTTCTGTAAAACACTAAAGCCATGCTCAAAGCCACCAAAGAGCCGGCAATAGAGACAATGACGAGTATGATTCCAAGTATTTCATCCCATGACAGAAACTCCACTGGTTTTGGAAGGCACTTATCTTTCTCTTTATTGGGCCAGTACTCAGGTGAACATGGAAGACAATCCACAGAATCTGTAGGATGAATCATAGTTAACAAATGGTAACCAAACAGAGTAAATCAAGATGCAAAATTTTTGCACCTGCAAAAATAAGCTTAGGAATGACTAACTACAAGCAGCTTAGCTGCTTAGGATATTCAATTTTATAATTATGAATGTTTTTCTTATCAGACTATGTCCAAAAATACATTACTTGTTTCATTACTGATTTCTCCATCTGCACATGGAATACAGTCATAACAGCAGACAGGTCTTCCTTTCTGTCCAGCCTTCCTAGTGCCTGGAGGACAACTCTCACTGCACACAGACGTAGGCACCTGGAGGTGACAGGTGACAGAAAGCACTCACAGATAACCACAAGCAGATAGAAACAGAAGAAAACATTAGCATACCTTTTCACTTCCATCATTCCAAACGATAGCTCCGTTCAAACTGAATTCTTGGCCTTTAGGCTGTGCAGCATCATAGTGACCCACTGTGACAAAGTCAATTGAACCATCTTTCTGACGCTGCCAGTTCACAAGTTCATAGGTGGCTACTGGGTCCCCGTTAATATCAAATGAAACAGGATAATTATTTTTAGTGAAATTCACTCTCCTGAGCTGTTCAGAAACCTGCATGATGGACATGAGATACAGCATGGTGACTTGCTGGTTTATGTTATTGATCTATTTGCTCAATTTTCTGTGATATCTTTATGTACAGCATTTTACAGTTCAAAGTAACATTACAATAAAAGCAAATATCTTTAGTACATAACCCTATGTGGAATTTAAAAAAAAAATAATTCTGTGGCGATAACTCTTACCTGCTTGGGCTCAATTTGAATGTTTTTGTCACACTGCGTGCCGTTACAGACAATGGCATGGATGGCATGAGCTATAGCATATGTGGCTTTGTACACCAAGTTAGTAATTCTTAACTGGGATGTATCTGTATACGGGATTCGTAATTCACGCATATCTTGAGTACCATCACATGCTGGCAAACCAGAGGAAGAACCTGTTTGCTGTTTTAAACTACAACTAAATGAGCTTTCCCAAAATTCTGTCAACAGGGCAGATTTCAGTACCTCTTCTGGAGAGAGATCAAGTAAAAAGTGTCGAAAACCCGGAATAACAGAGCGCTGAATTCCAAAGCCCACAGCACCGATGCACAAATTAAAGCGCAACATTCCTGGGTCTGTAACCCACGTCTCACTGCCAATCCACTGTAACGGAGGAGGGGGCTGCTTTCTCAGCTCTTCTAATAGGATTTTCATGTCACCTGAGGCCATGAAAGCAACGATTACACGAGCCGTTGACCTGCGAATGACATCTGCGACTCTTTTGAGTTTAGTGCGCGGCTGGGTCCTGTAGTAGGCCTCTGAATACTCCACACAGATTCCCTCCTCCTCCGCAGCTTTCAGAAATGATGCCATGCCATTGTTCCCATAGTCTGAATCACTGCGCACCGCCCCGATCCACGTCCATCCAAAGTGCTTGACCATTCGTGCTAATGCGGCCGCTTGATGGTGGTCGCTGGGGATGGTCCTGAAGAAAGTAGGATACTGACGCTTATCACTGAGACACGCGCAGGTTGAGGAATGACTCACCTGTAACGCATCGTAAAGAGGACAAAAAAAATTGTCCGCAACACATTAATATACAGTTTTTAATATTTATAGCCTATAGGCCTATCATACGATTTTTGTAAAGCCAGTATATTTATAAAGCGTTTTTTTTTAACGCAAAGAAAATAGGCCAATTGCACAGTTTTCTTTATTCTATATGTAGGCACTGCAGAAAAAAACACCTGTGGATATCCAAAGCGACCGAAAATCCTTGACATGCTTATAGACGGAGTGGAACCAGATTCTCCAATTACTGCGGCAGACGCAGCAGATTTTGCGCATGAACCAGTGTCATTATAAACGAAATCAAATCCATTGGTGAGCTGAAACGCTACTTTTATTGCCATTGGCACAGATGCACAAGAATCATAGATATGGTATCCTAAAGTGATGCCCGGTAGGAGATCAGAGCTGTTGTTGATCTCTTCAATGGCAAACTGCAAGGCACGAGCAATACGCAGTTCCCTGGTATCCATGCTGTTTAAATACATATACAAATATTGTAATAAATGCATATAAAAAATATTTAAAAATAAATAAGTGAAAAACATACATGTCTGATACCCTTATTTACACAATAAACTCACAATTATAAACATAATTTCAGCAGTCAATGTCATTCAACCCTGATACAGATTGGACTGTATTAACCCTTTTTTAACTCTAACCTCCCAGTGCACTCTAGTGGCTGTGGCCGTCTAGTGTAGGTGCGATTCTCTGTTTTCAGATAGTGATGAATGGTGAAAGCCCCTCCAAAAATAAAATCTCCTTCCTTGAAGAGAGCAGGCAGCCACGGATCACCTTGCAGGATGCAGGTGACAGGATAAACCCCACACAGAGCAGGACAAAGCCTGGTAATGTACAGTATTGTCACTGTCAAGAACAGATTCATTTCTCCTGGACCAGCAAACAATCCAAATGTGAGGGGAAAATTAGGTCTTGTTTAAATATTCACCATTACCACAACTGTTGACGCAACTGGGAAACCTGGAGGGTGTGGTTAATATTTCATATCTCTCAATCCTAATGACAACTTGTGTCTCAAGTGTGTCATATACTGTAGTTTCCTAACACCAAAACATAGACCCGCCTTCTTTAAGGTCATTTCGCTCCTGCCAACCCCACACTGTAAAAGAAAATCCCGTAAAAAACGGATAGAGTACTGGCAGAAAATTACCAGTACATTTTCCTTTATTTTATGAACATTTCCATTAATTCTAAAATGCAATTTAATGCAGTCTAAAATGTAAAATACAGGTAAAACAACTGTAAAAATGAATACGGAAAATTCCTTCATATTTATACAGTATATTGTGCCCTATTTTTACGGATTTTTTTTAGTGTGCATGAGAAAAGTATCAAAGCACGTTTATTTTCCTTTACCTCTGACCAAAATTGTATAATAACCATTTCTCAACATGTACTGTAAATAAAAATAAACACTGTAGATAGATATATTTTTTAATCTGTTAGGTCTTTTGCATGCTACGTGTGGAAATGGATCAATGAAAAACGTTTCAACACATTCTTATTTTGAATTTTATTGTAATATATTTTTACTCTCTACATGTTTATGATTGTATGATTTACAGTACATTTAATTATTGTGAGGATTGTAACAATAAAACAAAGTATGTCTGATATAAGCAGGAGTGCTTTGTGTGCTTCAGGGGGATTTTTACTGTACTTTTCCCATTAAATGTTTTTTGGTATTCTGCTCTGGCCTAAACACAATAATGAAACACTTTGGAGCAAAAATACAGATAATCAGACCAAAGCTTGAAGCTAAAATGGCAAATATCTCCACAGCTACAGTAAATTTTCCCGGAGAACTGACATAAGCCGGAATAAATGTGATCCACACAGCACAGAATATGAGCATACTGAATGTGATGAATTTAGCCTCATTGAAGTTATCAGGCAGCTTTCTGGCGAGAAAAGCCAGAATGAAGCACAAGAGAGCCAGTAGACCAATATAACCCAACACAGCCCAGAAACCTACAGCTGATCCTAAATTGCACTCTAGAATGATTTTTTCTTTGTAGTGTTGCATATTGTTGAAAGGGAAAGGTGGGGATATTGTTAACCAAAGCACACAGATAAGAACCTGTACAAGTGTAAAACCAAGAACACTAAGTCTTTGTTGTGGAGGCCCAAACCATTTCATGACATTACTTCCTGGAAGTGTGGCCTTGAAGGCCATTAACACAACTAATGTTTTCCCCAGAACACAAGAGATACAGAGGACAAAAGTGATCCCAAACGCTGTGTGACGTAACATACAGGACCACTCAGTGGGGCGACCAATGAAAGTAAGTGAACAGAGAAAACACAGAGTCAATGAGAAGAGCAGCAGGAAGCTCAGCTCTGAGTTGTTGGCTTTTACTATGGGAGAAGCTCTGTTTCTGTAAAACACTAAAGCCATGCTCAAAGCCACCAAAGAGCCGGCAATAGAGACAATGACGAGTATGATTCCAAGTATTTCATCCCATGACAGAAACTCCACTGGTTTTGGAAGGCACTTATCTTTCTCTTTATTGGGCCAGTACTCAGGTGAACATGGAAGACAATCCACAGAATCTGTAGGATGAATCATAGTTAACAAATGGTAACCAAACAGAGTAAATCAAGATGCAAAATTTTTGCACCTGCAAAAATAAGCTTAGGAATGACTAACTACAAGCAGCTTAGCTGCTTAGGATATTCAATTTTATAATTATGAATGTTTTTCTTATCAGACTATGTCCAAAAATACATTACTTGTTTCATTACTGATTTCTCCATCTGCACATGGAATACAGTCATAACAGCAGACAGGTCTTCCTTTCTGTCCAGCCTTCCTAGTGCCTGGAGGACAACTCTCACTGCACACAGACGCAGGCACCTGGAGGTGACAGGTGACAGAAAGCACTCACAGATAACCACAAGCAGATAGAAACAGAAGAAAACATTAGCATACCTTTTCACTTCCATCATTCCAAATTATAGCTCTGCTCAAACTGAATTCTTGGCCTTTAGGCTGTGCAGCATCATAGTGACCCACTGTGACAAAGTCAATTGAACCATCTTTCTGACGCTGCCAGTTCACAAGTTCATAGGTGGCTACTGGGTCCCCGTTAATATCAAATGAAACAGGATAATTATTTTTTGTGAAATTCACTTTCTTGAGCTGTTCAGAAACCTGCATGATGGACATGAGACAGGGTTGCTGGTTAACATTACTGATTCGTATTTTACTAAATTATCTGTGCTCCAGGGTTGCTGGTTAACATTACTGATTCGTATTTTACTAAATTATCTGTGCTGATATCCCCACCCGGTACGTAACCTATGGCATTTTACAGTTCACGGAAACTAAAGTAACATTACAAACATATGCAGATTTAAAATTTCTTTAGTAAATAAAACTTTGTATGTCTCTTGTTGTGAATACGCCTACCTGCCTGGGGTCAATTTTGAAGTTTTTGTCACACTGCGTGCCGTTACAGACAATGGCATGGATGGCATGAGCTATAGCATATGTGGCTTGATACACCAAGTTAGTAATTCTTAACTGGGATGTATCTGTATACGGGTTCTCTAATGCACGCAGGTCTTGAGTACCATCACATGCTGGCAAACCAGAGGAAGAATCTGTTTGCTGTTTTAAACTACAACTAAATGAGCTTTCCCAAAATTCTGTCAACAGGGGAGATTTCAGTACCTCTTCTGGTAAGAGGTCAAGTAAAAAATTACGAAACCCAGGAATAACAGAGCGCTGAATTCCAAAGCCCACAGCACCGATGCACAAATTAAAGCGCAACATTCCTGGGTCTATGACCCAAGTCTCACTGCCAATCCACTGAAGTGGAGGTGGGGGCTCCAGGCTCAGTTCTTCTAAAAGGAAATTAATGTCTCCTGACGCAAGGAAAGCAACGATTACACGAGCCGTTGACCTGCGAATGACATCTGCGACTCTTTTGAGTTTAGTGCGCGGCTGGGTCCTGTAGTAGGCCTCTGAATACTCCACACAGATTCCCTCCTCCTCCGCAGCTTTCAGAAATGATGCCATGCCATAGTTCCCATAGTCTGAATCACTGCGCACCGCCCCGATCCACGTCCATCCGAAGTGCTTGACCACCCGTGCCAATGCGGCCGCTTGATGGTGGTCGCTGGGGATGGTCCTGAAGAAAGTAGGATACTGACGCTTATCACTGAGACACGCGCAGGTTGCGAAATGACTCACCTGTAACGCATCATAACGAGGACAAAAAAGAAAAACGCGTCAGTAACTCAACAATATTTCTATAATCTATATTTAACATTTGTTTACACATTTACATAATAAATATCGAGTGAAATATAAAACGAACGGACTCAAATCACATAGGTTTCATAGTATTTATTTTACACAAATCCGAATCTTAACGATGTCATTATCATATAGGCCTACAAAAAACTATTGTAATGTTGTGCAGTTCTTATAAAAATTATTCATTAAATAATAAATTGGCACTATGGGAAAAAAAGCACCTGTGGGTATCCAAACCGACCGAAAATTCTTGACATGCTTATAGACGGAGTGGAGCCTGTTTCTCCTACTAGCGCCGTAACAGCAGCAGATTTTGCGCATGACTCGGTGTCATTATAAACGAGGTCAAATCCATTGGCGAGCTGTAATGCTATTTTTATTGACATCGGCACAGATCCACAAGAATCATAGACTTGGTATCCTAAAGTGATTCCCGGTAATATATTAGAGCTGTTGTTTATCTCTTCAACGGCAAACTGTACAGCGCGTCCAAAGCGCAGCTCTCTGGTGTCCATGCTGTTAAAACAAACATCGCACAAATACACACTGCATTACAATAAATGGTTATTTATGCTCTTTTAAAGAAATTATTAAGTGAAAAATAGCTATGTCTGATTCACATTAACCTGCCACTGCACTCTAGTGGCTGTGGCCGTCTAGTGTAGGTGCGATTCTCTGCCTTCAGATAATAATGAATGGTGAAAGCCCCTCCGATAATAAAATCTCCGTCCTTGAAGAGACCAGGCAGCCAGGGATCACCTTGCAGGGCGCAAGTGACTGAATAAACCCCACACAGAGCCGGACAAAGCCTGGTAATGTACAGTATTGTCACTGTTAATATGAGATTAACTTGCATTTCTCCGGCCAGCAAGCACTCCAAATGTGAAGTGAACACTAGGCCTTATTTAAATATGCACTTTAACCACACTGCTGTGTTGTAACAATACAACTGGGAAACTAAGGAGGGTGTGGTTAATATTTCATATCTGTCGATCATAATGACAATATGTGTCTCAAGTGTGTCATATAGTTTCCTTAATAACAAAATCTAGACCTGCCTCCTTCAAGGTCAACATACTCTTGCCATTCCCATGAAAAATGTGTCACCTTGAAAGCATGTTTTTTGAAAGCATTTCCTTTGACATCTCACCAAAAGAAGAAAATAAACCTTTCTCAACGCATACTGTAAACATATATAACAACTAATACAAAATGAAATGCAGGAAGTGTACTCATTTCTAATGTCATTCACAACATGCCTTGGGTTTAGGTGTCCACTTTTACATGACACTCTTATATTCTTATTAGGTAAAATGACTTTTTTATTTAATTCCTAATTACTGAACTTATTTTCTGCTTGATAATAATTTAATACCAGATATATCAATGTACAATTTGTGTAATATTTCAAGTATTATGTACAATTAGATATAATCATATAAATTATAAAAAAACGTCTATTTTCTGTATAAACAACAAAAATATGCTGAACAGTTAGTTAACACTAATTTGTGTGTGAAAGGAAATCCATAAAAAACGTCAGCACATTTTATTTTTAAATTTGACCATGACGACATAGTACATGTTATGATTTTCAGTATATATACAGATTTATCATTAGTGTGAGAGCTGAAAATCAGCATAAATGTCATTTATGTTTGCTTTGTGTGCTTCAGGGGGATTTTTACTGTACTTTTGCCATTAAATGTTTTTTGGTATTCTGCTCTGGCCTAAACACAATAATGAAACACTTTGGAGCAAAAATACAGATAATCAGACCAAAGCTTGAAGCTAAAATGGCAAATATCTCCACAGCTACAGTAAATTTTCCCGGAGAACTGACATAAGCCGGAATAAATGTGATCCACACAGCACAGAATATGAGCATACTGAATGTGATGAATTTAGCCTCATTGAAGTTATCAGGCAGCTTTCTGGCGAGAAAAGCCAGAATGAAGCACAAGAGAGCCAGTAGACCAATATAACCCAACACAGCCCAGAAACCTACAGCTGATCCTAAATTGCACTCTAGAATGATTTTTTCTTTGTAGTGTTGCATATTGTTGAAAGGGAAAGGTGGGGATATTGTTAACCAAAGCACACAGATAAGAACCTGTACAAGTGTAAAACCAAGAACACTAAGTCGTTGTTGTGGAGGCCCAAACCATTTCATGACATTACTTCCTGGAAGTGTGGCCTTGAAGGCCATTAACACAACTAATGTTTTCCCCAGAACACAAGAGATACAGAGGACAAAAGTGATCCCAAACGCTGTGTGACGTAACATACAGGACCACTCAGTGGGGCGACCAATGAAAGTAAGTGAACAGAGAAAACACAGAGTCAATGAGAAGAGCAGCAGGAAGCTCAGCTCTGAGTTGTTGGCTTTTACTATGGGAGAAGCTCTGTTTCTGTAAAACACTAAAGCCATGCTCAAAGCCACCAAAGAGCCGGCAATAGAGACAATGACGAGTATGATTCCAAGTATTTCATCCCATGACAGAAACTCCACTGGTTTTGGAAGGCACTTATCTTTCTCTTTATTGGGCCAGTACTCAGGTGAACATGGAAGACAATCCACAGAATCTGTAGGATGAATCATAGTTAACAAATGGTAACCAAACAGAGTAAATCAAGATGCAAAATTTTTGCACCTGCAAAAATAAGCTTAGGAATGACTAACTACAAGCAGCTTAGCTGCTTAGGATATTCAATTTTATAATTATGAATGTTTTTCTTATCAGACTATGTCCAAAAATACATTACTTGTTTCATTACTGATTTCTCCATCTGCACATGGAATACAGTCATAACAGCAGACAGGTCTTCCTTTCTGTCCAGCCTTCCTAGTGCCTGGAGGACAACTCTCACTGCACACAGACGTAGGCACCTGGAGGTGACAGGTGACAGAAAGCACTCACAGATAACCACAAGCAGATAGAAACAGAAGAAAACATTAGCATACCTTTTCACTTCCATCATTCCAAATTATAGCTCTGCTCAAACTGAATTCTTGGCCTTTAGGCTGTGCAGCATCATAGTGACCCACTGTGACAAAGTCAATTGAACCATCTTTCTGACGCTGCCAGTTCACAAGTTCATAGGTGGCTACTGGGTCCCCGTTAATATCAAATGAAACAGGATAATTATTTTTAGTGAAATTCACTCTCCTGAGCTGTTCAAAAACCTGTGTGAAGGACATTTTGATGCATTTTACAAGAAGATGTTGCTATGTATGATTTAAATATTAACTGAATAATTCATATTGTATATATTTTTTTCAGAAAGTACAAGAATATTTGAAAAGTTTCATACAAGCCTTTGTTGGCTGTCATTTAAGACTTACCTGCAGGGGCTCAACTTTGATGTATTTGTCACATTTATTGTCGTTACATACAATGCCGTGGATGGCATGAGCTATAGCATATGTGGCTTTGTACACCATGTTAGTGATTCTCAACTGGGATGTATCTGTATATGGGTTCTGTATTGTGCGCAGGTCCTGAGTACCATCACATGCTGGCAAACCAGATGAAGAACCCGTTTGCTGTTTTAAAATACAATCAAATAAGTTTTCCCATAATTCTGTTAATAGGGGAAATTTCAGCACCTGCTCCATAGAGAGGTGAAGCAAATAATTACGAAAACCCGGAATAACAGAGCGTTGGATCCCAAAGCCAACAGCACCGATGCACAAATTAAAGCGCAACATTTCTGGGTCTGTAACCCAAGCCTCACTGCCAATCCACTGTAACGGAGGAGGGGGCTCCTGGCTAAGTTCTTCTAATAAGATTCTCATGTCACCTGAGGCAAGAAAAGCAACGATTACACGAGCCGTTGACCTGCGAATGACATCTGCGACTCTTTTGAGTTTAGTGCGCGGCTGGGTCCTGTAGTAGGCCTCTGAATACTCCACACAGATTCCCTCCTCCTCCGCAGCTTTCAGAAATGATGCCATGCCATTGTTCCCATAGTCTGAATCACTGCGCACCGCCCCGATCCACGTCCATCCGAAGTGCTTGACCATTCGTGCCAATGCGGCCGCTTGATGGTGGTCGCTGGGGATGGTCCTGAAGAAAGTAGGATACTGACGCTTATCACTGAGACACGCGCAGGTTGCGTAATGACTCACCTGTGCACCATAAAGAGAAGAAAAAAGTCAGCTTCAAAAATACATTACATTTTTTAAACGATATGTAAAAACTAGACAATCACCTGTGGAATTCCAAATGGACTGAGAAGTCTTGATATGCTTATAGATGGAGTGGAACCAGATTCTGCAACTACAGCAGTAACAGCAGCAGATTTTGCGCATGAACCAGTGTAATTATATACAAGATCAAATCCATTTGTGAGCTGAAACGCTACTTTTATTGCCATTGGCACAGATGCACAAGAATCATAGATATGGTATCCTAAAGTGATGCCCGGTAAGAGATCAGAGCTGTTGTTGATCTCTTCAATGGCAAACTCAAAGGCACGAACAAAGCGCATCTCTCTGAATCCCACACTGTTAGGGTAAACATAATAAAAATGTTTCAAAAACAGTTGCACATCTGATTTCTCATAATCTTACTATTACATTTCAAACATTAAGTAATTTTATCCAAACAATTTAACTCAATACATTAAAATCATACATCATGATTTAATTCATATTAAGCGTGCTATTCCATCATACATGCATATGCTAACCTCCCAGTGCATTCTAGTGGCTGTGGCCGTCTAGTATAAGTGTGTTTCTCTGCCTTCAGATAGTCGTGAATGGAGAAAACCCCTCCAATAATAAAATCTCCATCCTTGAAGAGAGCAGGAGGATGGGGATCACCTTGCAGGATGCAGGTGACAGGATAAACCCCACACAGAGCAGGTGTGATGTACAGTATTGTCACTGTCAAGAACAGATGCATTTCCCCTGCAAGGCCAGCAAACATTCCAAATGTGAGGGGAACATCATAACATGTTTAAATAGCCACTGGTGTTCTCTGTGGAAATTAATTTGCATGGGAAATGTGTAAGAGGGTGTGGTTAATACTGTAACTGTATATCACAATGGTAGATGATAATGACATTGTGTTGTGTTTACTGTCACCCCCAAGATTAAATAATCTTTTAATGTGTCCTTTTGAGACCTGTTTTATTCTAGCTTAGGCCTTTTGGGTATGTGAAATATGATTGAGTCATTTGCTTGTTTGATTTCATTTTGTAAAACATGATTAATCCATTTTATATAAATTATTATAGGATACTTTTAATTGCAGATTGTAATAGTTTCCCTGTTGCCAAATGATTCAGCATTGATGTTTGGCATTAAAGGTCCAATGTGTAATTTTTTGGAGGATCTATTGACAGAAATGCAATATAATACACACAACTATGTCTTCAGAGGAGTATAAAGACCTTACATAATGAAGCGTTACGTTTTTATTACCTTGAATGAGCTATTACTATCTACATACACTGTGGGTCACCTTGCATGTAATTCACCATAGACTGTAAAAAAGATGGACAGCATTATGCCACTTCCTTCCATTGTAGTGAATTGAGCGTAAAACGTCCGATTTTGGAACCTGGGCGTGCGCAGAAGGAATTGTAACCTGAGTCTGCGCAGTAGTGAGCACGAAGTGGATCCTGGTATTGTAACAACACCAGACAGATGGACGATGCCACACGGGAACTGGAGTGAACAGGAGGTTTAATGGGGTGAAACAATAGGTGCAGAAACAAACAGGGAACATCCATAGGTAAATCCACAGGTAGGCAAAAACACAGGTAACATCCACAAGTAAATCCACTGGTAAGTAAAACACAGGTAAAATCCACGGGTACGTAAAAACGCAAGGTAACATCCACAAGTAAATCCACTGGTAAGTAAAACACAGGTAAAATCCACGGGTACGTAAAAACGCAAGGTAACATCCACAGGTAAGTAAACAATGGGTCTGAACTAGCGAACATAACGAAACAACTAACAACTAGACCTGACAAATCATAAGACAAAACACAGGGTTTAAATGGTGTCTGGGAATGAAGATCTGGGGTATCATTTATAACCGTTGCGTACGCACAAAACGTGCCCTGAAAGAGGTGTACGCCACTTCCTGCGCAAAAGATGGGATTTATAAAAACAAACTTGACGGGAAAATTTGCGCATTTGCATGCTAACTCTGACCCATGCGTACTGACATTTTGGCGACACCAATGGTGAGCGGAGGAACTGGTGGCAGATGACGGAAATTAAATAAATTTAACTTGACATGTTGCTCAAAAATCACTTTTACCACAAACCACAAAAAAATCACTTTAAATCCAGGAGGTGGACGAGGGGTAGGTAAAGGGAAGGTGGCAGGGGATAGTCCATGGGGCTGTGGAGGTGAAGATGGAGTCCACAGCAGGATGAGAAGAATGACCCAGAGACCAGCCAGGAGGCGGTCCTAGAGTGGAGTCGAGGGGGGGGAGCCATGGTGGAGAGCAGACAGACGACACTCTAGGGACGAGCGACAGAGACGACGAGGGAGGAGTCCAGGGTGGAGTGCAGGCGGAGAGCCCGGGCGACTTCAAAGGTCCGAAGGGCCAAGGCAAAGCCGACCAAGGTAAAGACATGGACACGGAAGACCGTGGCGGAGCCAGAACGACTGAAAATGAAGGAGGAGCCTGACAGAGCCGAAGGGGCGGAGAGACGAGGCATAGCCAGAGTATAGGAGCCCCAAGGCGGTGGATGTCGACGACTGACCACGACGGAGCCGGAGGGACGAGGGAGCCTTGTGAAGCCAGTGGGATGATGGGCCACGGCAAAGACGAGGGAGACAGGAGCCAAGGTGAAGCTGCTGGGTCAGAAAACCGAGGTGGAGTTTGGGTCTCAGAGGCTGAGGGCGGAGACATGGGATACTCCATTTCAGGGGTAGTAGGCAACTGTAGATCTAGAGGCTCATCCGACCCAACGGTGCTGGCATTCTGAGGGTGAGCTGAGGGATTTCTGGGTGCCAACCGATCCAGGGCTTTCAAGCTTTCAAACTGGCTGACGAAGGCAGAGGGAGGGAGGGCAGAGCTTCCAGGGGGCTGGCGAAGGAGAGTTGGCTGCTGAGGGAGGACTGGTACGGGTCCAGCGGAGATGAGGAAGCGCTGGGCGGGACCAGCGGGGACGTGGAAGCGCTGGGCGGGACCAGCAGGGACGTGGAAGCGCTGGGCGGGACCAGCGGGGACGTGGAAGCTCGGGGCGGGACCAGCGGGGACGTGGGAAGTAATTAGTAATTAGTCCAGTCATGAAGTCCAGAGGCCATTTGCAGCTCACTCTAAGCGGCAGACTCGGGCGGGGCTTCCCTCAAAGCCCTCGAAGTCCACCAGAACTCCCACGGCAGCGCACGGAGTTGCCGGCTCGCGCACCTGGTCAGATGCATCTCGGGGCTCAGGCTCCAAGGCGAACGCAGGCTCATTCGCTGGGTCGAGTGCTAGCGTCGGTCTCGCTGTGGGCTTAGTCTGCGGTGACGTGGCTGGCTGGTCTCTGGTTCGGGGCGGGATCCGTGTGGTTCGGAGAGCTAGATGGCGTAGAATTGAGGCACGCATCCCGGGTGATCTGAAACAACCCCGCCTTTCACAGCTGGGACCGGATGACTTCTGTACTCACTCTCATCACTTTCCCCGATGCAGAATTCACACCCCACTGCTTGGAGGACTCGGTTAATAAAGTCCTCCAGGGGGTATTCATCTGCGTCAGGAAGCATAATGAGAGTGAGTAGCTCATCATCCAGGTGTCAAGGTCCTGCCCATATTCCGTGATGACTGTATTGTAAACGAAGAAATCATATTACCACACCCCTTTTTATCTAATAACTTACTAAGACCAAACTTATTAAAAAAACAAACATTTGGACATCCATTAACCTGATAAAAAACTGACTGAAATAACAGAAGACATCTTTGGGAAAATGTTTTTTGAAGTGTAATTGGATTTTATAGTTTGGCTCCTGTGCAATTTGTTTACATGGAGAGGGCAAGGTTTATGACCTGTACTGCAGCCAGCCAGCAGGGGGCGATCAAAGAGCCCGTAGCTTCACTTTTCAGGACGTGTGAGGCACTACTGGAATCCAGTGCCTCAGAGATTATGCATTTTTGTAGGCTATCCTGGAAGTAAGCGCCGCGCTGGTTCCCTCGACCAAAAGCCTTTTTCTATATTTTTCCTATAGACTTTTGGAAGATCGCAAAAAATAAGATCTGTGATTAACAGAGGTTTATGATGTTTGTACGCATTGTCTATCAAGATAATGTTTACAAATTAACACAACATTTGTTACTTTTGAAGCCGATATACAGTCGGCAGAAGTAAAAAGCTAACACGATGCAATAAACAGACTATACTTAAGGTCGCTCGATATCAATGTCACCACCACCAACCCTCCGACAACTCTTTAAAACTTTATTCAAAATGTGTTCCCTGGTAAGGAATTACTCCGTGAATGAATCTGCATCTACGTTTTAAGAGATCTGTGCCCATGTTGCATTATTTGTGAGCTTTATATGCGCGTTGACGTCTAACATCCCCCCCAAAGGAAGTCACTTTTAGCAACGTGTTAGCATCTGCCGTTTTTAAGTAAATTATTTAAATAATCACAAGCGGGTTATAATTATTGTGTTTTATGTCATAGAATAAAACTTGAAAATATTTAGAGGTTTTGTTTACGTCAGACCAAACCGATTTAACAAAAACCTATTATAAAAACCCATAGACTTTGGAGCAATGGAACCGGAAGTCCTAAAATGCTAACTTGCTTCCGGGTTTTGCATACAAAAATACGTCATCTCCTCGGCTCCCTATTCACCATGTTGTTTCTACAGTAGCCCTAAACGGACAAACTGCTCTACAGAGTGTGTTTCGTTTACATTTACATTTATGCATTTGGCAGACGCTTTTATCCAAAGGGACTTACATTGCATTATACTATACAATTGTTTCTAAGTCTGTCCAATCTAACCCAAGTCTGTGCGATCTAACCCATGACCTTGGCGTTGCTAGGGCCATGCTCTAACCACTGAGCTGCGGGAAAGCGGGAAAAGCTGGAAATGTTATCTCCGTTGGGAAAGAAGCTAAAACTTGACGACATGTTAGTCCTGTGTCAGCCTCCATAGTGCCTCACCACTAGATGCCACTAAATTTCATACACTGGACCTTACTAAAAATGTTGGCATTGAGTTAAAAATGAAAAGATAACAATATAATATGAGTTTTATTTATTTATGAGGGGTGGGGGTAATGGTGCTGTTTCATAAACATTTGTAATAAGTACACAATATGATTAATATAATTATTTGTCTTTTCCCATGAGATGTTGTTTGGTATTTTTCTCTGGCTTAACTAAAATTATATAAACCTTTGGGGTGAACAGACAGAGCAGCAGACCAAAACTAGAGGCTAACATAGCAAAAATCTCTACAGCTGTTGTGAATTTTCCAGGTGAACTGACATATGCAGGTACAAAAGCCAACCACACAGCACAAAAAATAAGCATGCTGAAAGTGATGTACTTGGCCTCATTAAAATTGCCCGGCAACTTTCGAGCCAAAAAAGCCAGAAAAAAGCAAACACAGGCCAGGAGGCCGATATATCCCAGCACACACCAGAAGGCCATATCAGAGCCAACACTGCAATCCAGGATGATCTTAGACTGTTGATATTTAGTGTTTCTATAGGGGAACGGTGGGGACACTACAAGCCAGGCAGTACATATCAACACTTGAACTAAAGTGCAGCTGAAGATGATGATTCTCTGCTGTGTGGGGCCCAACCATTTCATGATATTGTTTCCAGGTCGAGTAGCTGTGAACGCTGCTAATACCACTAAAGTCTTTCCCAGGATGCAGGAGATGCAGAGAGAGAAGGTGATGCTGAAGGCAGTGTGTCTGAGCATGCAGGACCAGGATGTGGGTTCTCCAATGAACACCAAAGCACACAGAAAACACAGAGTCAAAGATAACAGGATGAAGAAACTGAGCTCTGAGTTATTCACTCGGACTATAGGCGTTCCTCTGTTGTACAAAAATATCAAGAGCACTGTGATAGTAAGAAACGCTCCCACAACAGCTATCACAGTCAGGGTGATTCCCATTGCATCATGGGAGAGAAACTCAACTACCTTCGGCACACATATTGTTCCGTTTATATTGGACCAGTAATCTTCAGGGCATGACAGGCAATCTATTGAATCTAAGATAATTACAAATAACAGTCAGAGAGAGCAAGAGAGGAATAAACCAGCATATACTGTCTGTAAGAAAAAAAGAGTACCTGTTTGATTACTGATCTTGCCACTTTCACATGGAACACAGTCAAAGCAGCACAGAGGCTGCCCACGACGGACAGCCTTCCTAAATCCTGGTATACATCTATCAGTGCACACAGAGACAGGTACCTATAAAATATAACAAGACAAAGTCGTTTAATTAATTTGTCAGGAATATGGAAGACAATTGTATTATGCTTTTGGTATAATGTTTTAGTAAATACACTCTATGTAAGAGCTTTTTTAAAAAAAATACAGCTATATTTTGATATAAAGTACAGTACACTTTAATGTATGCAGGGGTGAATAGATTACATAGTTCTATTATTATTATTGTTTGTTAGAAAATGAACCACGCAGGTGGCAGCGCAGCGCACTGTCAACACCTTGCCTTATTGTGTTGGTTAGACCACATGATGGCCTCCTCCTCAATCACCAGTTCTTTCCCTGAATGCTGAGCACCGTCATACAGGCCCACATTAACAAACTCAATATCTCCATTTTTGTGTGTTTGCCAGTTTATTAAATCATAATATGGGGTTGCATCTCCTTTCTTATCAAAGTCAACATTTTCTCCTGAAATTGAGAAGGAAACTTCCTGAAGGTAATGCTGAAGCTAATGTGCATTAAAAAAACAGATGAAGAGAGAGACATAACTGTTAACAGGGCATAACCATTTTTTTTCAATGATAATTATTTGAACAAAAACTAGAAGATTAATATTAAACAATTTGAAATATATTATTTATTGGTAACACTGTACAATAAGGTTGTATTTGTTAACATGCATTAACTAACATGGACTAACAATGAACAACATCGTTTTTCAGCAGTTATTAATCTTTGTTAATGTTACTTAATGTCAGTACAATTATTCATGATTTTAACATTAGCATGAACTAAGATTAATAAAAGATGAAGAAGTTTTGTTCATTGGTAATTCGAGTTAGCATTATCTAATCTTATTGTAAAATGTTAACAATTTATCACATATATTATTATTTATTAGTTATATTATGTATTATTATTTAGATTTTGTGGGACAAGTCAATTCTCATCAGACCCTAAAGTATTTTTACCTGCCATGGAAACACATTGTTGAAATCTGCACATGAGAAATTCTCAAACAGTCCATTTCCAGGTGTACAGTGAATGAGATTATGTAGAGAATGAGCAAAGGCGTACACCGCTTTATACACATTATAGCTGACACGAGGGCTAGATGTGTTCATGTATGCAGAATGCTCTTCTCTGAGCGTCTCTTTCCCTGTACAGGAGGGCAGATGACTGTTTAAACTGATAGAAGGAGAACAGCCGTAGAGAGCTTCCCAAAGCTCCTGAACCTGAGGGTTAGACGGATATTCTTCTGGATTCACAGTTTTGAGATAATCCTCCAAACCTGGAATGTGTCCTTGACGAATCGCAAACCCAATTGTGCCTTCTAGAAATGGGTATGTTTTTGCTAAAATGGAGGCTGTAACCCAAGCCTCACTTGCAATCCATTGAATTCCTGTGATATTCTGAATCATAAACTCTCTCAAGAACGGATAAAACTCCCCCTCTACTGAAAAAACAACTACAACCTTAGCTGTGGATTCTTTCATTACTTTTAAAATCTTGAGGACTTTTTCTCTGGTGTAGTCTTTTGGGATCATTTCATGATAAGCTAAACAAATGTCAGTGTTTTCAATTTCTCGTTTCAAGCCCTGTAAAGCAAACCTGCCGTAGTCATGATCTTCAGTGACCACGCCAATCCATGTCCAGCCGAACTTCTTTAAGAGCTGTGCTATAGCTTTGACCTGGTAATCATCATTGGGGACCACTCGGAAAAATGTTGGGAACTGCTTTCGGTCGCTTAGACAAGAGCAGGTTGAGAAGTAGCTTATCTATGAGTTAAAATTAAGAAGAAAAATACACCAAAGTCTAAACATTAATGTCTCAAGTTAATCATGTTTTACCTAAGGTATGTCACAAATAGGCAAAAGACTGAAGAGTAGAATATTAACAATTTAGAAACCACATGCATCTTATTACCATTGGTATTTTGAAAGGCTGCAGAGTTCTGGAAAGCACAATAGATTGTGAGGAACCAGATTCCCCTACTAATCCTATTAAAGGAGCAGACCCCGAACACATTACACTTTGCATAACATCCTGCCCATTCAGTACGGCCAGGACGGCTTTCTGAGCTGTTACAGGGGTGGAGCAGGAGTCAAATATCCTGTAAGCCAGAGTATGGTTGGGCAGGAGGTCTTTTCTGTGGTTTATCTGTTCCACTGCAAGCTTCATTGTGAGAGCCCAGCGAAAGGCCCTTGGATCAAACCTGCATACAAAAGACTGAATAATAACTTTATACATTTACTTTTCGAACAATAAACTGACATCTCATAACTTGATTTAAATAAACAAAACATATATAAACACTAGACCAAATTTTGAATAGCCAAGCTCATATCCTTACCCTCGACACTGTGCTGCTAAGGGTCTCTTTATGTAGTATGTTGGTGGAAGCTCTACTCTGTAATGCAAAGGAAAAATCCCTCCTAGTGTGAAGTCTCCAGTAGTTAAAAATACTGGCAGATCAAAGTCATCCTGTGGGGAGCAGTTTGGAGACACAGCTGCACTGGAAAGGTGAAACACAAAGACAAAAATGTAAATCATTGTTCTTTCGAGCTCCACATAAACAAAGAGTTAGGACATATCTTGTTTCCTGAGGTTTTAAATGGCTAGTCGTGCTCCTTGCATATCATTATGTCTGACGTGTTCTTGGGTTATTTGCTGAATCGGTTGTGTGTAATATTATCCATGATGTAGCTAAGGGATATTACTGCCTTGTGTGCTTGTGAAAGACATGAAATACTTCAGAAGAAAAAACATCTCATTTTTACACTACATATTGTATTGCTTTCCAATCAAATATCAAAACGTTTTTTTCAGTGTCAGACTTCGTTGACATTGTTAAAGGATTCACACAACAAATAAAAAATCTGTCATCATTTATTAGCCCCCATATCATTCAAAACCAGTATATGACCTTCTTCTGGAAACAAAAACACAAAATGAGACATTTTGAGAAATGTCTCAATGGTTTTGTGTCCATACAATGGAAGTCAATGGAGGCCAACATTGTTGGTTACCAACGTTCTTCAAACTATCTTCCTGTGTTCTACAGATTAAGGCAAAACATACAGGCTTGAAATTATTATATCTAAATACTATCCCCTAAAAAATTCATCCAGTACAAATGACTAATTGTGTGAGTTCTAAATTTCTATAATTTCACTGATCACATGACTTCAACTGAGGTCAGTGTACATGACCAAACATTTTGTTGTTTGTTTTGTATTTTTAAACTGACAGGAGGTACACTTTGTCTGTTTTCAAACAGACTTATTTCACAGTGTGATGTGTACAAACCGGAAGGTAAACACTTGTCAGGTCAATGCTCTAGCTCTGTTCACTTCACAGAACAGTTGTGGAGACCAGAAGCAGTTGGGCATGTAGCGCTCCCTTCATGCTGATTTGTCTAACATATATATCAGACCTTGATAATAAATAAATTGCTCAAAGAAACAATGTTTTTGTAATGTTTGTTTTCCCTATTTTTACATCTCCCAGTAAACCATGAACAAATCGCACAACATATGCTACTGTTGCTTTGGGTAAATAAAATAAATGCCTGTGAGAAAACAAGCTGAATGAATGAATGGCTATGGCAGCAGTGCGACAGGAAAACGTTTTCCCCTACTTCCGATCTCTGTTGTCATATTGTGAAATAGGCGAACTGCTAGTGGGATATGACCCCCATTGTATAAAGATTCATTTGCTGAGTCTCATCAGTTATAAGACTAATGTAAATTCAGAGATATCAGTAAAGTAGATTATTTTGTTTCCATAATTAAGTAAAGTGTATCATTTTAACACATCTTAATAATGTTTATTCTTTTCCACAGTTATTCCATACGAGAAGGCCCAGTTAAGTCAGTAACATGGAGGATTATTTAAAAAACAACAACAATAAAATAGTTTCAAATGAAAGACCTTTTTTATTATTTTGCTACTTTTCCCATTAAATGCTGCTTGGTGTTTTTTTCAGGCTTTAGTAAAATTATGTAGCATTTTGGAGCAAATAAGCAGAGCAGCAGACCAAAACTTGAAGCTAAAATAGCGAAAATCTCTACAGCTGTTGTGAATTTTCCAGGTGAACTGACATATGCAGGTACAAAAGCCAACCACACAGCACAAAAAATAAGCATGCTGAAAGTGATGTACTTGGCCTCATTAAAATTGCCCGGCAACTTTCGAGCCAAAAAAGCCAGAAAAAAGCAAACACAGGCCAGGAGGCCGATATATCCCAGCACACACCAGAAGGCCATATCAGAGCCAACACTGCAATCCAGGATGATCTTAGACTGTTGATATTTAGTGTTTCTATAGGGGAACGGTGGGGACACTACAAGCCAGGCAGTACATATCAACACTTGAACTAAAGTGCAGCTGAAGATGATGATTCTCTGCTGTGTGGGGCCCAACCATTTCATGATATTGTTTCCAGGTCGAGTAGCTGTGAACGCTGCTAATACCACTAAAGTCTTTCCCAGGATGCAGGAGATGCAGAGAGAGAAGGTGATGCTGAAGGCAGTGTGTCTGAGCATGCAGGACCAGGATGTGGGTTCTCCAATGAACACCAAAGCACACAGAAAACACAGAGTCAAAGATAACAGGATGAAGAAACTGAGCTCTGAGTTATTCACTCGGACTATAGGCGTTCCTCTGTTGTACAAAAATATCAAGAGCACTGTGATAGTAAGAAACGCTCCCACAACAGCTATCACAGTCAGGGTGATTCCCATTGCATCATGGGAGAGAAACTCAACTACCTTCGGCACACACATTGTTCTGTTCATATTGGACCAGTAATCTTCAGGGCATGACAGGCAATCTATTGAATCTAAGATAATTACAAATAAAAAGGTTAGAGTTAACATCTGGAAGAATAAATTAGACATGGAACCAGATTATAAACAGAGTCTTTCCATTTATTTAATTTAAAAAATACAGCTTGGGTGGTAGTGTTACCTGTTTGATTACTGATTTTGCCAATATCACATGGAACACAGTCAAAGCAGCACAGAGGCTGCCCACGACGGACAGCCTTCCTAAATCCTGGAGTACAGCTGTTGCTGCACACAGATACAGGCACCTAGATGAAAAATAATTCATCAAACAATCTAAAGGAACTGGACTAATTCATGCAAATTCTGATTAATTTATAAATTGCAAAGTTAAAGCTAACTTCATACAAATTCCTTTACACAACTGCATTTCCTCATAGTGTAATTATTTCTTATTTAGCATCATTTGTTTATTTAATCCAATATTATTGTGCTAATTGTGGCCCCAGGATCCTATTATGCTTCAGTTTTTCTTAAATGGCAACAGATGGCAGTGCAGCACACAGTCAACACCTTGCCTTATTGTGTTGGTTAGACCACATGATGGCCTGCTCCTCAATCACCAGTTCTTTCCCAGCATGCTGTGCTGTGTCATAGAGACCCACTTTAATAAACTGAATATCTCCATTTGTGTGTCTTTGCCAGTTTATCAAATCATATGATGGAATTGAATCCCCCTTGATATCAAAATTAACTTCTTCTCCAGAAACAGAGAAGGACACTTCCTGTAAATAATGCTGTAGCTTTGGAATACAAAATCAAAGAAAACATAGAAAGAAGGGGCAGACATTTAAATTAAGATTTACTATTAAAAGAAAAATGTAACTTGTTTGTGGATTGCTATTCCAGAATTTTTTATATATATATTGTTTACATGGAAATAGACCCTAAAGTATTTTTTACCTGCCATGGAAACACATTGTTGAAATCTGCACATGAGAAATTCTCAAACAGTCCATTTCCAGGTGTACAGTGAATGAGATTATGTAGAGAATGAGCAAAGGCGTACACCGCTTTATACACATTATAGCTGACACGAGGGCTAGATGTGTTCATGTATGCAGAATGCTCTTCTCTGAGCGTCTCTTTCCCTGTACAGGAGGGCAGATGACTGTTTAAACTGATAGAAGGAGAACAGCCGTAGAGAGCTTCCCAAAGCTCCTGAACCTGAGGGTTAGACGGATATTCTTCTGGATTCACTGTTTTGAGATAATCCTCCAAACCTGGAATGTGTCCTTGACGAATCGCAAACCCAGTTGTGCCGTGTAAGAATGGATAGGATTCTGCTAAAATGGAGGCTGTAACCCAAGCCTCACTTGCAATCCATTGAATTCCTGTGATATTCTGAATCATAAACTCTCTCAAGAATGGATAAAATTCACCCTCTCCTGAAAAAACAACTACAACCTTAGCTGTGGATTCTTTCATTACTTTTAAAATCCTAAGGACTTTTTCTCGGGTGTAGTCTTTTGGGATCATTTCATGATAAGCTAAACAAATGTCAGTGTTTTCAATTTCTCGTTTCAAGCCCTGTAAAGCAAACTTGCCGTAGTCATGATCTTCAGTGACCACGCCAATCCATGTCCAGCCGAACTTCTTTAAGAGCTGTGCTATAGCTTTGACCTGGTAATCATCATTGGGTATCACTCGGAAAAATGTTGGGAACTGCTTTCGGTCGCTTAGACAAGAGCAGGTTGAGAAGTAGCTTATCTATGAGTTAAAAGAAAAAAAGGAGAAGGAAAACAATTAATGGTACATTCCTCCAAGAGTAACATTTTCATCACACAATGAAGCCAGTAATTGTTAATCTGCTTGCAAACATGATAAATAAAACACTTGAATGTGCTTTAAACATACACAAAAAAGGAAAACAACTCTGTATTACCATTGGTATTCTGAAAGGCTGCAGAGTTCTAGAGACAACAATGGACTGTGAGGAACCAGATTCCCCTACTAATCCTAATAAATTACCAGTTTTAGAACAAATAAAAGCTGAAACAATATCATGCCCGTTCAGTACGGCCAGGACTGCTTTCTGAGCTGTCACAGGAGTGGCGCAGGAGTCAAATATTTTGTAGGCCAGAGTACGGTTGGGCAGGAGGTCTTTTCTGTGGTTTATCTGTTCCACTGCAAGCTTCATTGTGAGAGCCCAGCGGAAGGCCCTTGGATCAAACCTACACAAAGCATCCCATAATTAGCAATAGTATTAGTAAATTAACAATAGAAAAAACTGAATAATCACACACGAACACATTTCCTTACCCTTGACACTGTGCTGCTAAGGGTCTCTTTATGTAGTCTGTTGGAGGAAGCTCTACTCTATAATGCAAAGGAAAAATCCCTCCTATTGTGAAGTCTCCAGTAGTCATGAACACTGGCCGATCAAAGTCACCTTGTGGAGAGCAGTCTGAAGAAACGGCTGCACTGGAGAGGTGAAACACATAGAAAAAAATATAAATCATTATCTTCTTGGCTTCACTAAACACAAGTGTGTGATGCTACTGTTACTCTTTGTTTTATATGTCAGTCATGCTTCATGCATATCATTATGTACATGACGTCCTCCTGTTTTATATATTGAATCAGGTGCTTTGGGACGTTTCCCAAGATACCACTGACAAAAACACTATCATTACTGTAATGTCACACATTTTCAATTAAATCAAATTTTAACGTTTTATGGAATTTTGTAACAAATTCTAACGATTGTGCATTGTTGAAAAGCAGCTTTACATTAAATACATATTAGTACTAGGGATGTCACGGTTATTAAATAATCGTCTCATCGCGATTGTTTGGCCTCATCGCGATGGTTTCAGATCATCGCAATTATTGCACATCTCTACAGAAGACACTAGGGGGAGCTGTAGTGCATCTGCATATTACATATTTTAGTGTATTTATTGTAACTAAAGCATGGTAATACTTGTAAAATGTACCACCACAACACAATAAAAACTAAAGCATATACCATAAAAATCACCTGCAGAACAATCGAATATTATTTAAAATAATCTCAGTGTGAAAACCAGTCTACCAAAATTTCATTAACATAGAAGTAAATTTTTATTTTAGTCTTGTAAGTGAGAAAAAACAGACTAGACGCATTTCTATGACTGATAGCATATCAATGGTGGCTTCAATTCACCCCTGATCAATTTACTTAATTTACAAGTATTTTGCGGTTGTATTATTGACAGGTAAAAGCCTAAACCTTAAATATTTGATGAACCAATATTTCCAAGGAAAAAACCAGTCTTATATTCAGAACAACATGGTCCATTCAAAGCTGAATAAAAAATGTATGAGAATTAAATGTCAAAGCTCTAAAACAGACAATTAATCGTCATAATCGTCAAAGCCCTAAAACAGACAATTAATCGTCATAATCGCAATGATTTACTAGACAATTAACCGTCAGCCAAATTTTAGAATAGTGACAGCCCTAATTAGTACAGACAGTAGAAGCATTGGGGAACAACAAATTATGAAATATATTACATAGTGTATTAGTCTATTACATATTACATAATTACATAGCACAAGTGCATGTAGACCATTACTATAATTTTCTAATTACCTTTGTAAGATTTAATCACTATAATATACATAGTGACATCAACAAAAGGGTAAGTTTGACTTAAACTAGCATTGAAGGGTGAAATCATCAAACATAGAAGTAGCTAAATTTATTTCACCTCT
Source organism: Triplophysa rosa (assembly GCF_024868665.1). Classification (NCBI taxonomy): domain Eukaryota; kingdom Metazoa; phylum Chordata; class Actinopteri; order Cypriniformes; family Nemacheilidae; genus Triplophysa; species Triplophysa rosa. The sequence goes on along the minus strand of NC_079901.1, from coordinate 12,376,929 downwards.
TTAGAATGAAATATTTTAGAACATTAAATGTATCATGGTCATCATAAATGTTTATGGTCTTATGACTTAAGGGGCTTGGTTCATAGACTGACAGTAGAAGCGGCATATGCTATTGGTTTGTATGTTTCTCCGTGAAATGTGAAAGCCAACCCTCCATCACAGATTGTCTATATATTCTGTATATCCACTAACTCTGTTTGTCTGTGTCAGTTATGGCACAACTCTATTCAACTCTGCTCACATTTTGCCTTCTGCTGTCTATCGGTGTGCATAGTCAGCCTCAAAGCAAAGACAAGTGCACGTATCAGGGAGATGAGGATACTCTTAGCTTTTACCAAGAGGGAGATGTCGTTTTGGGGGGGCTTTTTCCAATGCATTTTAGCCCTGTATCATCGGATTTATCATTTAGGACCAAACCGAAGCCAAAAACATATAAATTGTGTGTGACGGTTTTACCTTATGATCCTGTAGATATTGTGTAAAATAGGAATACAACTGTAACTTGTCTGGTTAGATTTTTTTGGTTGTTACATGTATGCATTTAATACTAGCTTTTGATGTCCGTTGCAGCTTTACCCCTCGAGCACTGAGGTGGATGCAGACAATGATTTTTGCTGTGAACGAAATAAACCAGCGGAAAGACCTCTTGTCAAATCTGTCTCTGGGCTACCACATCAAAGACAGTGGTGATGACATACCTATATCTATAAAAAGATCTCTTCTCCTGGTCAATGGACAGCCAGAGAGAGGCAGAGAGGGACAAGACTGTCAAGACACACAAAAGCAGCCCAGTCCTGTGATTGTAGGGGAGGCTTCATCAGGAATATCTATGGCTGTTTTGAGAACTCTTGGCTCCTTCAAAATACCTGTGGTAACACAAAAAAGATTATGTTTATCATTTATTTAATTAAATGTATCCATTATTGAATGTTTTTATGATGTTAACATCTTGTATTTTATTATAGTAATATTTTCTGTATTTTGAAGTTTTGTTTGTTGTACTTAAAATGTTTTTGTTTGATTTCAGGTGAGCTACTTTGCATCCTGCTCCTGTCTCAGTAACAAGAGAGAGTTTCCAGCGTTCATGAGGACAATGCCAAGTGATGCTTTTCAGATTAAGGCTTTGGTAAAGCTTTTCCATTATTTTCAATGGACATGGGTTGGGGTAACCGGCGTGGATACAGATTATGCTCGCTTTGCCATTCAGCACTTTCTGAAGGAGTCAGAAAAATTTTATATTTGTCCTGCTTATGTTCTCCTTTATCCTGTTGCATTGACCCAACATGCAGTGGAGGAGTTTGTGAACATTTTAAAAGCCTCTTCTGCCACAGTCATACTAAACTTCTCTGTAGAATCATATCTGCATGGCATCCTTAAAGAGTGCAGACGACAAAATGTGACACATCTTCAATGGATTGCTAGTGAGGCCTGGGCCACATCAAAAGACCTGTGGGAAGATTTTGGTGATCTGTTACAGGGGACACTGGGATTTGCCATACGAAGGGCTGAAATTACACATCTTGGCAGTTACCTAAGAAGATTAAGTGTTCCAGTTGCACAAACATCCCATTTTCTCTCTGAGTTTTGGGAAGAGACTTTCCATTGTCGGATAAAGGGGTCTTTAAATACTCATGTACACAGAGAGGATGCTCAGAACTGGCCACCCTGCAATAGCAGTGAGAGTCTGGATGATGTGTACACCACTTATTCAGATGTTTCACAACTCAGAGTCTCTTACAATGTTTACAAAGCTGTATATCTCATAGCTCATGCACTACATATCATGAGCACATGTATCCCAGGAAAGGGCCCTTTTCAGAACGGGACATGCGGGAGTCTAAATCCCATTCTGCCATGGCAGGTGTGTGTTACTTTCTGTTGAATATTCTCTGCCTTTATTGTCCTGATAATGAATATCATTTTATAAAACAAAGAACCTCTCATCCTTAAAAATACATACATATTTATTATGCGTGCCTAACTTTGAATCATCCTTTCTCCCAATCTTCACCCAAGCTTCTGTACTACATGAAACGAACACATTTCACAACATTAGGGGAAGAGGTGAGATTTGATGACAATGGTGACCCAATTGCATCCTATGATCTGATGAACTGGCAAAGAGGATCTGACGGCTCCCTTCAGCTGGTGAAGCTGGGTTTCTATGATGCATCCCTGGAAGAGGACAAGGACCTAATAATAGATGAGCCAATAATTATGTGGCACAGAGGAGAGAAGGTGTGTGCCATCCCACTCATCACCAGATATTTCTTGCTATTTTTGCTTTTTCTTGAACTTTACCTAATGTTAATGTCTGAAATAAGTAGAATTCAATTTTGTATATCTTAATGAAAAATATAGTTGACTTTGTGTTTAAATATGATGTTCATTTGTAACTCTGCACTGTATTACTGTACTGTATGTAGCTGATCCAGCACACATTTTATGTTTTCTATGTTCTACAGTTATTTAATTTATACACATTTAGCATAGACAGATAAACTGTAGAATATATACAGTATATGTGGTAAGTGGAATGCCAATGCAAATAGCAAATTATGCAGTGCTTGTCTACTGCCTCCTGTGCTGTGGTCATTAGGCACCAGAATCACTGTGCAGTAAAAGCTGTCTGCCAGGCTCCAGGAAGGCCAGGCAAAAAGGAAAGCCAATCTGCTGCTTTGACTGTATACCATGTGCAGATGGAGAAATCAGTAATCAAACAGGTGTGAATTGCATTACAGCTCCACACTTACTAGTATTTCTGGAAGCAACGAATATTAGTGTTATACTGTAAGTTCCCCTTTCCACAATTTTTTCCCCACAGACTCAATAGATTGCCTGACATGTTCAAAGGAGACATGGCCAAACCAAGCCCAAGACCAGTGCATTCCCAAGACTTTAGAGTTTTTGTCTTTCCAGGAGCCCTTGGGAATAGTTCTGTGGTCAGTTTCAGCACTCGGGGCCTTTACAACATTAGCAGTGCTTGGTGTGTTTATAAAGTACAGAAAGACCCCAGTCATACGAGGGAATAATATGGAACTAAGTTTGCTTCTCCTCCTGTTCCTCTCCGCATGTTTTCTGATAAGTCTGACATTTATAGGAAAGCCCACTGACTGGCTATGCCGGATTCGGTATCCAGCTTTTGGAATCAGCTTTGCTCTCTGTATCTCATGCATTCTGGCAAAAACTGTTGTTGTTTTAATGGCATTCAGGGCCACTCTCCCTGGCAGTGATGTCATGAAATGGTTTGGTCCTGCTCAACAACGATCAAGTGTAATCTTGTGCACTTGTGTTCAATCACTTATTTGCATTATATGGTTAACAACCAAACCACCATTTGCTTCGCATAACACCAAGTTCATGAGTGCAACTTTAATTGTTGAATGTTCTGTAGGATCTGAAGTTGGATTTTGGTGTGTATTAGGATATATTGGTTTCTTTGCTTTTTTGTGTTTCTTACTGGCATTTTTGGCCAGAAAACTACCAGATAACTTTAACGAGGCTAAATTCATCACATTCAGCATGCTGATATTTTTTGCTGTCTGGATTACCTTCATTCCAGTTTATGTGAGCACACGTGGAAAGTATACGGTCGCTGTCCATGTCTTCGCTATTCTAGCATCTGCCTTTGGTCTCCTGCTGTGTATATTTGCTCCTAAATGTTATATTGTATTACTGAAACCTGAAAAAAATGACAAAAGGAGTATGATGAAGAAATAGTACTTATACAAAAACACTTAAGGTGCCAGCCTTGTATGTAATTACACAGATTTACAGTTTACAGATTTTATTCAGGTAACATTGTGCATTTTTTTTTACAGCAAATGGACCAAATTATAGAAAATTTCAGGCATGTAAGATGTACAGAAGAAACTTATTTAAAGATCACACTTATGTTTTATCTTCAACCAACATTAAACATTTGTCTAATTGACCAGCATCAATTATTAGCAATATATGGTTAATCAATGGCTTTGAGTAGCCCTGACCCAGATTTCTAATTTTCCAAAAACCGCACTGTACATTTTCACCTCCTGTTTCTGTTTGTATTTTTAAAATAAAAACAAACCTCTCTATTACACTACGTCTTCAATTGTCATATCTAAGTATATTTGATTTCATATAATGTAATTTCTACAAGTCATTATTTAGGCAATTAATGAATGAATGTGAATCAATGCATTGGTGTACTGTTATGACGTTAACTGTTAAACTGAAAAAAATGTGGATCTATCCAATGCGGAGCTGAACACTTTGACATTGCATCAAAAGCTGATGCTTGGCAAAAGCGGAGCCATGTAATGCGCTAAGAAGCCATTAACCATCTGAAACAAACGGTTACACAAGCATACACAACTTCAAGTAGAAAAAGGGTTCAAACTCACAGAAATGACGTAAAGCAAGGAAAGCATTAAGAGAATAGGAACAACTCTTTTAGACCTTGCACCAGGTGTGCAAACCATTTTTCCCGTTGTTAACCTAGCAAAAGTGGATTTTGACATGCCCTAAGTGCACTTGCGCTGTGTGCTTCAGAACATGTGATTAGATCGTTAAAATAGGGCCCATATGGGGTCTTTGAAGGTGTCTGGGTCAGGGCCATCTTTGTCAGCATTTGTGCCTGGAAAACCTGAAGCACTGCCATACAGTGAAGGGCCGCTCTCTAACATAGGCTGTCGTCCAGCAAGACTTTGAAGGAAACGTGTCTCCGTTCAACAAAGTGACTGCTTCCCCAACGGGGGAATTCTTGAATACCCCTTTGCATCCACTCTGTTGATCCTCAAGAAGGTGATCCTGAAGTGTGGGTGTGCGTTAAATTGGACCACGTCTTAACTAACAAAGGGATACCATCTCTAATATGGTGTGGTAGCTTAGCACCAATTTGTCGGAGGACTCCTACTGCAGACTGAAGTCCTTAACCACTTTAGAGAGGATTCTCATCAGCTCCTCTCATACATATCCAGCCCCTCAGCCTTAGATTGCTCCCCTGGGCATTTAGGCCAGTCATTGTCCAATGCCATGGTGGACAGTGCATCATTGCCATGCCCTGTTGCGTCAAAGGATATTTTACATTTACGCATTTGGCAGACGCTTTTATCGAAAGCGACTTACAGAGCGTTCATGTGTGTTCCCTGGGAATTGAACCCACAACCTTTTGTGCTGCTAACACAATGCCGGTCCAGTGTTTACGAGTGTGAAGAAAGAAGACTGTTCAAAAGATCTTGGATGTTGAATGACATGTTATATGTCTTTGAGTATGGCTATTGATTAAAATGGTCAGTTCGTGGGCATATCAGGGATGTTTTAATCTTTTGAAATCTTCATCACGCGTAACCTTTCCAACGTGATTGTTTAATATGGAAGTTGTGGACGCGAAACCTGGAGGACCTCCAAGGCAGAACAAGCTGTATATTTATGTTTAAAAAGTGTCATGATTCAGCAAAGCAACGGACTCAGATGCAGGGTACAAGATAATGCTTTATTGTCACCACAGACTGGGAGAGCAACCGTAGACAAGAGTCACAACTGTCCCGATAACATGGCAGAGAAATTCCAAGGACAATGGAGGTTGGGGGTTAAAGTCTCGAAAGCTCGGCCGGGGAGGGTTATGGGAGAGACGCCCTGGCGATCCTGACTCGCACCGTGAGAGAAGTCACAAAAGGGAAATCCACAGGAGTGACGGAAATAATCCACTGGTGAGAAATTCACCTTAGTGACAAGAATAATCTGTTTGAGAGTAATCCTTTTGAGCGGCGAGAATAATCCACTAGTGAGAAAGGGACGAGAACCACGGACAGAATCCGCCCGGAAGACGAGCTCCACTGAGGCTGGCGAAGCGGCTGTCGCCAAGGAGGTGAAGAATCTCTGCCAGGGCCAGGTTCCTGGAGGCCAGATGTAACCCGCAGTCAATCACGAGGGACCCAAATAAAGGGAGGAGGAATTTGACTCTCGAGGTGAGAGTGTGAGTCGAGGTCGCTGGGGCAGCCGTAGAGGACACAGAAGACGCAAAACACTGTGCAGATGATTAAAAGATCTGGAGCCTAGACAGGGTAAAAGTGTTACTATGAGAACTAAATCTAAAACTAGACAAGATACTTAAGACAACACTTGGCAAGACTGGGTAGTCACTATGGCTAGAAACATCTAACGATCTGACAAAGGACATTAGAAACAGAGGCAGTATAAAGGGAAGGAAATCAGAATCTAATGAGAAACAGGAGGGGAGAGAGAGAGAAGACAATGAGCAGGGCAGGTGAAAGTCATAAAGAAAACGAGAGACAGGAGAGGAGAGAGATAAGACAATGGTCAGGGCAGGTGCAAAGAAGCCTCCTGGCCCTAGCGGAAGCCGACTTGGGGGAGGCGGCAGCTGACTTGGACATGGGAGCAGGGGAAACTGCAACTGACTTGAACATGGGAGCAGGGGAAACTGTGGCTGACTTGTATATGATGACAGGGGAAGCTGCTGCAGACTCGTTGGCCGGCTCAGGGAAAACGGCCGCTGACTTATGGCCTCCTGGCCCTAGAGGTGTAGCGGTGGAAGCTGGCTTCGGGGAGGCTGCAGCTGACTCTGACGCCGGCATGGGGAAGGCTGCAGCGGATCCAGACACTGAAGCCAGAAAAGCAGCAGAACTCCTGGCTCTCTCTGCTGCCCTCTGCTCTCGTCGACGTCGAGCGCGAGATAGATCTGGCGAGAGCGCTGGGAAGGGTTGGTGGCACTGGATCTGGGAGTTCGAATGGCTCTAGGGGCTCAAACCAGTCAGAGTCCGAGGAGTATTTGAAGACTGATGGAGGGTTAGGAGGGGTTGGTGGAGTAACTTCTGGAAGGTCAGCAAACTCCGAGTCATTGTCTGAACAATCCGAGAACTCAGAAGGAGAGAACAGCCAAACCATCATCTTGCAGAAGTCCCCAAAGCGGTGGCAGAAAGGTGCCTCAGCCCCACACAGCAAGCCCCCAGTCTCTAGTCCGGCCAGTGAGCCGTGTGATGGTATAAGCCACCTTGGCAGTCTCTGTGGGGTATAGATGGAGCTGAAGGGCAAATACAGAAGAGCACTTTAAAAGAAAAGGTCGACAGGAACTGGGATCACCATCTTAGGGCTGTGGGTCGAGGACGTGGGGCTAGGCCTCATAGCTGGGTGGTGTCGACAGCCTGGTGTCCGGGTCTAGGGGACAAACGGCAAGGTGACCACCAACATAGATGCCCGCTGAGTCCATCTTCTGTTCAGATCATTCTGTCATGATTCAGCAAGGCAACGGGCTCAGATGCAGGGTACAAGATAATGCTTTATTGTCACCACAGAGTCAAATGAGTCACAACTGACACAAGAGTCACCACTGTCACAAGAGTCACAACTGTCCCAATAACACAGCAGAGAAATTCCAAGGACAATGGGGGTTGGGGGTTAAAGGCACGAACGCTCGGCCGGGGAGTGTTATGGGAGAGACATCCTGGCGATCCTGACTCGCACCGCGATAGAAGTCACAAAAGGGAAATCCACAGGAGTGACGGAAATAATCCACTGGTGAGAAATTCACTTTGGCAATAAGAATAATCCACTTGAGAGTAATCCTTTTGAGCGGCAAGAATAATCCACTAGTGAGAAATCCACATGAGGGACGAGAACCATTGTGCGGGACAAAATCCGCCCGGAAGGCGAGTTCCGCTAAGGCTGGCGAAGTGGCTGTCGTCAAGGAGGTGAAGAATATCTGCTGGAGCCCGCTTCCTGGGGGCCAGATGCAACTTGCAGCCGATCACGAGGGACCCGAATAAAGGGAGGAGGAATTCAACTATCGAGGTGAGAGTGTGAGTCGACGTCGCTGGGGCAGCTGTAGAGGACACAGAAGACACAGAACACCGTGCAGATGGCTAACAGCTCTGGAGCCTAGACAGGGTAAAAGTGTTACTAAGAGAACTAAATATAAACTAGACAAGATACTTAAGACAAGACTTGGCAAGACTGGGTAGTCACTATGGTTAGAAACATCTAACGATCTGACAAAGGACATTAGAAACAGAGGGAGTATAAAGGGAAAGAAATCAGATTCTAATGAGAAACAGGAGGGGAGAGAGAGAGAGAAGACAATGAGCAGGGCAGGTAAAAGTCATAAAGAAAACGAGAGACAGGAGAGGAGAGAGATAAGAGAATAATCAGGGCAGGTGTGAAGAATGAAACAATAACGAAGAGATTAACAGGGTAATGAGGGGGCAGGGTCACACCACAATTACAGGGCACATGGCAGGTGTCAAGCACACCATGTGCTTACAAGAAACAAAACATCAACACAAGAGAGGAAACAAAGACACACTAAACAGGAACCCTGGCAAAAAAGTCTATAATCTTTTAGTTTTCTTAGAAAATGACTAATCATTTCGCTAGACAACACCCTTATTCATCTGCTGGTGTTGTGTAGAGCCTTTTGAAGCTGCGATGAAACTGAAATTTGGACCTTAACCAACAGCCCCAGTTTAAGTGCATTATATGGATAAGAACCCTGGAAACCTTTCCTCAAAAGCCTCAATTTGTTTTTCGACAGAAGAAATAAACACACAGATGGCTTGTATGACATGTGGGTGAGTGAATTAGCATGAAATTTTAATTTTAAAGTGAACTACTCCTTTAACCAAACACTTAAAAAAAAACATTAGAAGTTCGAAAAATTAGATGAAAATGACAAAAATGTGTTCTCTTGTGGTTCACTGAGCTTTGAATGATTTACTGATCTCTTATATTCGCTACTGATTCAACAGTTTTAACTGTTCCTAGCCAAAGCCACTAGAAGGCAAGCCTGCAACCTATAGCCAAAAAAAGCATAACGGCTAATGCTAACACTCTGGCTTCAGCGGAATGCAGGAAAGGAGACCAGATGCTCGTTTTTTGAATGGATGTCAATGGGTTTTGTTAGCTGTTACGGGTTCAATTGGAAGTATTACAGACCCTCCCATCTCCCTATAATAAGAGTATCTTTGTCCTAGCTCATTAGGAGGAAATTCAATTGCAACTCTTCAGAGCCTCCTTAGTGGAGTAATGCCACAACTGCAGTTACAACTGACAGTCCATTGAGTGCACACGGTTTTCTTTTTTTGTGAAGTGAAAAAAGAAACCAGTGGCGGCTGGTGCACAATTTTTTTTGAGGGGGCGCAACAAACCATTTAACATGTGATGTAAACATATCATCACTGCTTAGCTAAAAAAAGGTTTAACTATCAAAGCAAGTAATGGTGTTTATTAACAGTAAGGTGCCAGTCCAAATAAAAAAATATTGCAGTATACTACTTTATTATTTATTATAGTAAACTTTAGTAAAATTCCTAGATGCTACAGTGTTTTTGAACCGTACCATAGTAAATATTAAGGTATAATACAGTATTTGTATATGTATTAAGGTATAATACATGTTCCGTACCAGGGTTCTGGGTGAGAAAAGGATTCGCTGTGAAACAGTTGAGAATTGTCCAATCACCTGAGGTCAAACATGTAAAAATCAATATTGATACGCTATCAGCAAAAGTAGGAGGGTCAAGGGCGCACAGAGCTACGCCCTGGTGACGTTCTGATGCGAGCCAATACGCCCTTTTCACAATGACGTCACTTAACTTCCGCCTTTTTGCAAAGCAGTGTATCATAACATCCGTCTTGCAACAAACAACAAGAAGAAGAACTTCCGTTTTGCCGTCGCGCTGGAATTTAACAACAGTGAGGAAAAAAACTGACAGAACACGTATTCAGGTACTTATCCTAGCACCTTCACTAACACTAAAAGAAAACAAAACACTTACCTTCATAATCAAACAGGTACTGTTCTACGAAGAATTTGTATCCTTTCTCTAGCTTTGATCTTGTCATTAGCGAAAATTTGTCTGCAAGACGTTGTACATCATCTAGACGTATTTGTGTCAGATGTGCAAGCCACTTGGTAAACTCCATTCTGAGGCGCTAGCGGAAGTAACTTCTTCTTCTTGAGTTTTACTGGCGGTTGGCAAATCAGCTTATAGGTGCATTACCGCCACCTTATGAACTGGAGTGCTAGCGGAAGTAATGATACACTGCTTCGCGGCAGAACGGAAGATGCGTGACGTCATGTGAAAAGGGCGTATTAGCCTGTATCTGCCTGCCAAAGGTTTGTCTACCTACTACCTACATAAACACTCATTTGTCCGGTGTAACACAAACATGCATTGTCATGAACATTATTGCAAGAGGCATACATATTATACAGTTCAATAAAAAAGTTATTAGATGTAGTAAGATGAAATGTAATTAGAGGAAATTTGAATTATACTGATTTTTTTCATTTTGTAGATTTGAATTATTACAACACTGTACAGCATTGTACCATACCACTTGATATGTTGATAGTCGTATTGTGAGATATGTTTATGGTATTGTGACAACCCTAGTTAACATATATGTTTAAACCAAATATTTCTAGAATGTTAGGAATTGTGTCACATAAAAAGGACCTGAATGTAAAATATACACTAAAAATTGATGTATACATATTTTATGACAAATTTTGCTCGCAACAAACAGATGCAGAGCATTTGGATTCTCTCAGAAAATGTTGTTATTTTATTAGTCTGCATATAATATATTAATCCAAAAACGATGATTATAACTGTAGTTTTTGGTTTAGTTTAAAACATTCTGAACAGGTTATGTGAGTTTAGATAAAAATAAATAATTAAAATTATTTATGCAAAATATTGCATTTACAAAATATATATTTTTGCAAACTATATATTTTTCCCAGAAGACAAAATATTCAAATTGACAGCAGGACTGACATTGAATTGCCATTGGATTGTCTGTTTCCACGTGAGACATTAAGGCCATCCCTCATAACAGATTGTCTATATATTCTGCACCCCCAGTTCCATCTGTCTGTGTCAGTTATGGCGCGGCTCTGTGTAACTCTGCTCACATTTTGCCTAATGCTCTGTATTGTTGTGCAGAGTCAGTCTAAAACAAAGGACATGTGTATTTACCAGGGAGATGAGGATATTCACAGCTTTTACCAGGGGGGAGATGTTGTTCTGGGGGGGCTTTTTCCTTTACATTCCAGCCCTATTGCATTGATTTCTTCTTTCAGGACCAAACCAAAGCCAACAGAGTATAAATTGTGTGTTATAGTTTTATCTTCTGGTTGGTGTGTAAAAGAACAGTTATTAAAATAGTATTATATGCTCTTACTTTAAAGCTAATGGTCTTTTTATATTACAGTTACGTAATGCAAAGTGTTTGAAAAATCTGTTGTAGCTTCACCTCTCGAGCACTGAGGTGGATGCAGACGATGATATTTGCTGTTGAAGAAATAAACCAGCAGCAGGACTTATTGCCAAATCTGTCTCTGGGCTACCACATCAGAGATAGCTGTGATGACATACCTGTGTCTGTTAAAAGATCTCTCCTCCTGGTCAATGGACAGCCAGAGAGAGGCAGAGAGGGACAAGACTGTCAAGACACACAAAAGCAGCCCAGTCCTGTGATTGTGGGAGATGCTGCATCAGGAATATCCATGACTGTTTTGAGAACTCTGGGCTCCTTCAAAATACCTTTGGTAAAACAAACATATATTAAAACATTATTTTATATTTGAACTCTTCACAATTACATATAATTTCTTTAAGCTTTGATATGGAGGCTTTAATGTTGTATTTATATGTTCCTGTATACGTTGATTCACTTAAGATCAAATACAGTATATAAACAATTTCTGGGTATAGTTTCGTATATAAAATTATGTTCATTTTTGTCCAATGATTTTGCTATTATGCTCAAATCCTTTTCTTTTAGTTATTAGTTGCAGTTTTGACCTTACTAAACCATGTTTTTAATTGATTTCAGGTGAGCTACTTTGCATCCTGCTCCTGTCTCAGTAACAAGAGAGAGTTTCCAGCGTTCATGAGGACAATGCCAAGTGATGTCTTTCAAATAAAGGCTCTAGTAAAACTGGTCCATTATTTTCAATGGACATGGGTCGGGGTGATCGGTGTGAATAATGACTATGCTCGCTTTGCCATTCAGCTCTTCCTGAAAGAATCAGAAAGATTTAATATCTGTCCTGCTTATGTTCACTTTTATCCTGTAGCACCGATCAAAGATGCTGTGGAGGAGCTCGTGAACATTTTAAAAGCCTCTTCTGCCACAGTTATAATAAACTTCTCTGTGGAATCATATTTGCATAGTATCCTAATGGAGTGCAGACGACAAAATGTGACACATCTTCAGTGGATTGCTAGTGAGGCCTGGGCCACATCACAAGGTCTTTGGGAGGATTTTAGTGACTTATTAAAGGGAACATTGGGGTTTGCCATAAGAAGGGCTGATATTCCAAATCTTGGCAGTTACCTCAAAACAGTAAATGTTCCAGTTGCACAAACTTTCCATTTTCGTTCTGAGTTTTGGGAAGAGACTTTCCATTGTCGGATAAAGGGGTCTTTAAATACTCATGTACATGGAGAGGATGCTCAGAACTGGCCACCCTGCAATGGCAGTGAGAGTCTGGATGATGTGTACACCACTTATTCAGATGTTTCACAACTCAGAGTCTCTTACAATGTTTACAAAGCTGTATATCTCATAGCTCATGCACTACATGTCATGAGCACATGTATCCCAGGAAAGGGCCCTTTTCAGAATGGGACATGTGGGAGTCTAAATCCCATTCTGCCATGGCAGGTGTGTGTTACTTATTAATGATTAAATAAAGAATAGTACTAATTTCTCATTTAAAAATGTAGTTTCATTCATTTTAATGTGTGTGCTTTATTTTGAATCATCCTGTCTCCCAATCTTCACCCAAGCTTCTGTACTACATGAAACGAACACATTTCAGAACATTAGGGGAAGAGGTGAGATTTGATGACAATGGTGACCCAATTGCATCCTATGATCTGATGAACTGGCAAAGAGGATCTGACGGCTCCCTTCAGCTGGTGAAGCTGGGTTTCTATGATGCATCCCTGGAAGAGGACAAGGACCTAATAATAGATGAGCCAATAATTATGTGGCACAGAGGAGAGAAGGTGTGTGCCATCCCACTCATCACTAGATATTACTTGTTAGTTTTGCTTGTCCTGCAACTCTGCCTTATGGTTATATGTGAACTAAGCAGCATCCAATTTCGCAATTTTAAATGGAAATGCACGGTTTATTCTGTTGATTTTATTTTGCATTAATCATATGCATATTCAAATACTGTATGCACTGTTACGCAACAAATGTGTAATGCAGAATTTAATATATAGATGACTAATTTAGTTAGATTTTATATTCAGATAAGATAAGAGTTCGGACTGTGCTGTGCTGTGGTCATTAGGCACCAGAATCACTGTGCAGTAAAAGCTGTCTGCCAGGCTCCAGGAAGGCCAGGCAAAAAGGAAAGCCAATCTGCTGCTTTGACTGTATACCATGTGCAGAAGGAGAAATCAGTAATCAAACAGGTGTGAATTTCATTAACGCTCCACATTTAATATTTTTTGAAGGAAGCAAAATTAGTGTTATATTTTCCAATTTCCCCCCAATTTTCCCCCACAGACTCAATAGATTGCCTGACATGTTCAAAGGAGACATGGCCAAACCAAGCCCAAGACCAGTGCATTCCCAAGACTTTAGAGTTTTTGTCTTTCCAGGAGCCCTTGGGAATAGTTCTGTGGTCAGTTTCAGCACTCGGGGCCTTTACAACATTAGCAGTGCTTGGTGTGTTTACAAAGTACAGAAAGACCCCAGTCATACGAGGGAATAACATGGAACTAAGTTTCCTTCTTCTGTTTTTCCTCTGTGCATGTTTTCTAATCGGACTGACATTTATAGGAAAGCCCACTGACTGGCTATGCCGGATTCGGTATCCAGCTTTTGGAATCAGCTTTGCTCTCTGTATCTCATGCATTCTGGCAAAAACTGTTGTTGTTTTAATGGCATTCAGGGCCACTCTCCCTGGCAGTGATGTCATGAAATGGTTTGGTCCTGCTCAACAACGATCAAGTGTAATCTTGTGCACTTGTGTACAAGCACTTATTTGCATTATATGGTTAACAACCAAACCACCATTTGCTTCGCATAACACCAAGTTCATGAGTGCAACTTTAATTGTTGAATGTACGGTAGGATCTGAAGTTGGATTTTGGTGTGTATTAGGATATATTGGATTCCTGGCTTGCTTGTGTTTCTTACTGGCATTTTTGGCCAGAAAACTACCAGATAACTTTAACGAGGCTAAATTCATCACATTCAGCATGCTGATATTTTTTGCTGTCTGGATTACCTTCATTCCAGTTTATGTGAGCACACGTGGAAAGTATACGGTCGCTGTCCATGTCTTCGCTATTCTAGCATCTGCCTTTGGTCTCCTGCTGTGTATATTTGCTCCTAAATGTTATATTGTGTTACTGAAACCTGAAAAAAATGACAAAAGAAGTATGATGAAGAAATAATATTCTCTCTCTCACACACAATTATAAATATTTAATGTTTAAAGGTTATTTTATGCTTGTGAAATTTACAATGCAGAACCCATGAATGTTCCTCAGCCAACAATAAATTTGCTGTTAAGGTATATTAAACGTTGCTTGTAAAAATACACTTTGCTTTTCTTGTTGTTTACTACTATAACAAAATACTGTTTGATATTTACTTTCAGTAATATAGACTTGCAGATGGAAAAAAATCAGGCCTGGCTTTAATTTTTAAGTAATCTTTTGATATCAGTAATGGGAAGAAAGGCTTTTTTTTCTGCAGACATAATTGCTAAATAATGATATTGAGTAACAGTGTGTCACTTTATGCACATTTCAGTATAAGTGGGTTGGTTCATTTCAAAGCCTAATTCATTTAGGTTGGCCAGTGAATGAATAAATTAAATAAACAAGAAATACAGTAGAATAGGTGATTTTCACAGTTTGGGCTGGCAGCTGAAACAATCAATTCACAGCAAATGATAAAATTGACCTTACAGTTATTTTAGGATACGGTAACAATATGTTATGCTATAAGTCCAATCGTTAAAAACCAAAAATAACTTACTTAAACAAGAATCAAATAAGGCCAGAGACCAGAATAACTTTGTTTTGCTATTTACTAATTAAGGTTGAAATTAGAGACATCTCATATGATGAAATACCTGTAACAATGAGATCTTAAATCTAAAATAAATGAAACTCAGTCAACTGAAGCTATTGTCAGTGAGTTTCATTGAATATGAGATGGTGATCTTGTTTCACTGCATTGTGCTACCGTGCATACGTCACAGCCCTATACAACGTCAAACATGACATCCGTTTAAATCTCTGAAGATTATGTGGATTTATAAAAAATAAACTGACCAGGAAAATTTTATCAAGACAAAGTCACAGCCCTATACATCCTGGTGTAAGAAACTAGATACCGTGGTAGCCACGCAAATATTTTACTATTTCATTTCATCAGTAAAATCAGAAACTATGGTTGTAGTTATTATGCTATTGGTTTGTGAATTTCCCTGCAAAGAAAAATAAGACCATCCCTCAATCACTGATTGTCTATATATTCTGTGCCCACCAGCTGCATTTGTCTGTCAGGTATGGCACGGCTTTCTGCAACTCTGCTCACATTTTGCCTTCTGCTGTCTATCGGTGTGCACAGTCAGTCTCAAAGCAAAGACAAGTGCACGTATCAGGGAGATGAGGATACTCTCAGCTTTTACCAGGGGGGAGATGTCGTTTTGGGGGGGCTTTTTCCACTGCATTTCAGCCCTGTATCATCAGATTTATCATTCAGGACCAAGCCAAAGCCAACAGAATATAAATTGTGTGTGTTAGATTTCTATTTTCTGTCAAATGTTATGTGGATAAAAATACAATTGTTTACAAATCGTAAATCAATCTAAAGCATGCTTTTCTTTGTTATGTTGCTGGTGTGTTATGTCTTCAACATGCATGTGTGTGAAATCTCTTGCAGCTTTACCCCTCGAGCACTGAGGTGGATGCAGACGATGATATTTGCTGTTGAAGAAATAAACCAGCAGCAGGACTTATTGCCAAATCTATCGCTTGGTTACCACATCAGAGATAGCTGTGATGACATACCTGTATCTGTTAAAAGATCTCTCCTCCTGGTCAATGGACAGCCAGAGAGAGGCAGAGAGGGACAAGACTGTCAAGACACACAAAAGCAGCCCAGTCCTGTGATTGTGGGAGATGCTGCATCAGGAATATCCATGACTGTTTTGAGAACTCTGGGCTCCTTCAAAATACCTTTGGTAAAACAAACATATATTAAAACATTATTTTATATTTGAACTCTTCACAATTACATATAATTTCTTTAAGCTTTGATATGGAGGCTTTAATGTTGTATTTATATGTTCCTGTATACGTTGATTCACTTAAGATCAAATACAGTATATAAACAATTTCTGGGTATAGTTTCGTATATAAAATTATGTTCATTTTTGTCCAATGATTTTGCTATTATGCTCAAATCCTTTTCTTTTAGTTATTAGTTGCAGTTTTGACCTTACTAAACCATGTTTTTAATTGATTTCAGGTGAGCTACTTTGCATCCTGCTCCTGTCTCAGTAACAAGAGAGAGTTTCCAGCGTTCATGAGGACAATGCCAAGTGATGTCTTTCAAATAAAGGCTCTAGTAAAACTGGTCCATTATTTTCAATGGACATGGGTCGGGGTGATTGGTGTGTATTTTGACTATGCTCGCTTTGCCATTCAGCTCTTCCTGAAAGAATCAGAAAGATTTAATATTTGTCCTGCTTATGTTCACTTTTATCCTGTTGCGCTGGTTCAAGATGCAGTAAAGGAGCTTGTGGACATTTTAAAATCCTCTTCTGCCACAGTCATACTAAACTTCTCTGGAGAATCAGAAATGCATAGTATCCTAAAAGAGTGCAGACGACAAAATGTGACACATCTTCAGTGGATTGCTAGTGAGGCCTGGGCCACATCACAAGTTCTTTGGGAGGATTTTTGTGATTTTTTAAAGGGAACATTGGGTTTTGCCATAAGAAGGGCTGATATTCCAAATCTTGGCAGTTACCTCAAAACTGTAAATGTTCCAGTTGCACAAACTTTCCATTTTCTTTCTGATTTTTGGGAAGAGACTTTCCATTGTCGGATAAAGGGGTCTTTAAATACTCATGTACATGGAGAGGATGCTCAGAACTGGCCACCCTGCAATGGCAGTGAGAGTCTGGATGATGTGTACACTACTTATTCAGATGTTTCACAACTCAGAGTCTCTTACAATGTTTACAAAGCTGTATATCTCATAGCTCATGCACTACATGTCATGAGCACATGTATCCCAGGAAAGGGCCCTTTTCAGAACGGGACATGCGGGAGTCTAAATCCCATTCTGCCATGGCAGGTGTGTGTTACTTTCTGTTACACAACAAAAAGCCTATATTCTCTAAAAACACACATTTATTTATTTTAAGTGTTTGGTTTGCATCATTTTGTCTTTCTACTTTCATCCAAGCTTCTGTACTACATGAAGCGAACAAATTTCAGAACATTAGGGGAAGAGGTGAGATTTGATGACAATGGTGACCCAATTGCATCCTATGATCTGATGAACTGGCAAAGAGGATCTGACGGCTCCCTTCAGCTGGTGAAGCTGGGTTTCTATGATGCATCCCTGGAAGAGGACAAGGACCTAATAATAGATGAGCCAATAATTAATTGGCACAGAGGAGAGAAGGTGTGTGCCATCCCACTCATCACCAGATATTACTTGCTATTTTTGCTTTTTCTTCAACTTTACCTAATGTTTATGTCTGAACTAATTAAAATTTTTAACTATAATCTGAAATGTACTGTTGCTTTTATTTTGCATTAAACAAATGCACATAAAAATATGTTTGTAATTTGGCACTGCATTGTACAGATATTCAAGCAAATTGTTGTATTGATAATTTAGAACAGAACATTTTGAATAAAGTTGAAATTATGCAGTGCTTGTCTACTGCCTCCTGTGCTGTGGTCATTAGGCACCAGAATCACTGTGCAGTAAAAGCTGTCTGCCAGGCTCCAGGAAGGCCAGGCAAAAAGGAAAGCCAATCTGCTGCTTTGACTGTATACCATGTGCAGATGGAGAAATCAGTAATCAAACAGGTGTGAATTGCATTACAGCTCCACACTTACTAGTATTTCTGGAAGCAACGAATATTAGTGTTATACTGTAAGTTCCCCTTTCCACAATTTTTTCCCCACAGACTCAATAGATTGCCTGACATGTTCAAAGGAGACATGGCCAAACCAAGCCCAAGACCAGTGCATTCCCAAGACTTTAGAGTTTTTGTCTTTCCAGGAGCCCTTGGGAATAGTTCTGTGGTCAGTTTCAGCACTCGGGGCCTTTACAACATTAGCAGTGCTTGGTGTGTTTATAAAGTACAGAAAGACCCCAGTCATACGAGGGAATAATATGGAACTAAGTTTGCTTCTCCTCCTGTTCCTCTCCGCATGTTTTCTGATAAGTCTGACATTTATAGGAAAGCCCACTGACTGGCTATGCCGGATTCGGTATCCAGCTTTTGGAATCAGCTTTGCTCTCTGTATCTCATGCATTCTGGCAAAAACTGTTGTTGTTTTAATGGCATTCAGGGCCACTCTCCCTGGCAGTGATGTCATGAAATGGTTTGGTCCTGCTCAACAACGATCAAGTGTAATCTTGTGCACTTGTGTACAAGCACTTATTTGCATTATATGGTTAACAACCAAACCACCATTTGCTTCGCATAACACCAAGTTCATGAGTGCAACTTTAATTGTTGAATGTACGGTAGGATCTGAAGTTGGATTTTGGTGTGTATTAGGATATATTGGATTCCTGGCTTGCTTGTGTTTCTTACTGGCATTTTTGGCCAGAAAACTACCAGATAACTTTAACGAGGCTAAATTCATCACATTCAGCATGCTGATATTTTTTGCTGTCTGGATTACCTTCATTCCAGTTTATGTGAGCACACGTGGAAAGTATACGGTCGCTGTCCATGTCTTCGCTATTCTAGCATCTGCCTTTGGTCTCCTGCTGTGTATATTTGCTCCTAAATGTTATATTGTATTACTGAAACCTGAAAAAAATGACAAAAAGAATATGATGAAAAAATAATGCTCTCACACATGTAATATGGCAGAACATCATAACATTTTACAAATTCAATGTTTATACAGGTTGATTTTTTGTGTGAAATTTACACTGTAGCCTCAACTGTCCCTGAGAAATAAATGCAACCAGATCTGACTGTTTATTTTGCCTATTTATTAAACCATTTAAAACAATGTTTTTTGTTAATGTTATTATTGCAAATTACTTTTTAATAATTTATTTAACTTTTAACTTATTTGACTTCCAACAGAGGTACAGACTTACTATTATCAAATGAAGAACAGTACACGGATAAAAAATATAATAAATGTGAGCTGTAAAAATAATAATATAGTATTCTTATGTAAATACATAACGTACACATTAAAGCACACAGGCATAGGATATAGAGGTTTAGTTTTTTATTATTTTTATACAATTATTATATTTACACATTTAAAAAGTGTTGTTAGTAAAAATAAATTACATATGAAAGCTCATGTCATACTAAACTGTATAGGCCTATACCAAATTATCAAAAAGTTCATATAATATTATATACTGTAGCCTAAGAACAATAGATTCGGTACTGCAGTATTGGCCCTAGTGGTTTAGTTAGAAATTTTCAGACCACTAAATATCTGAGATAAAAAAACAAACAAACAAAAAAAACCCCCATAAAACCGGAAGAGCTGCAGGAGGACCAGTGCTGAGCCAACATCTTGTGAAGTCGTCTATAAAACAAGTGCCGTACCCTACTGTTAATTTAAAAAATGTCTTTATACTGTATGTGGTATCGCGCCATATTTTAAAACACCTTTAGAAGTTGCCATAAATTCGTAATTTACTAGTTCAAGACTACTTTCTGGTGAATTACTTTATTAGCTGTATCACAGTGTGGTCTACTTATCGTTACCTTGTGTCTCACGCCACTTGCGACCTCGCACACAACTTTTCCCCTCACAGTCACTCGCCTGCTACCACAGTTACACTACCAATCATTCTGAACTTCTAATAACCAAATTCCCTCATTCTTTTTCATCGTCAATGCATTGTAGATGGACAAATCAAATCACTGCATTACAATACTAACCACAGCTTGACACTTGAAGTTTGCTTTTTCGATTGTGCTTCTTCGTTGCTGTGGGTTCTTTCATTTTCATTAGTTACTTCAGACAAAAATAGCCACATTTCATGTCTTTGTATCTTTAATGCAGATGAATCAGCACACTGTTACTTTGTAGCGCAGTGACGAGCACTTACTTCAAGCAAGTGAAAAATGCGAAGTAATGGCGCAAATAGGCCGCGTTTGATAGGTCTTCATGATTTACTGCGTTAAATATGCGCAGGTTTGGCTTACACAAACTTGGAGAAAGATGCAGTTTGTATTTTGCAGTAAAATATCCAAAAACCACTAAGCTAGTGTTATATATTTTGTTCAGCTGAGTACTTACAATGTCTCAAATGTTTCCTTAACTACTTGTAAATCGTGAGAAAATCGCCATTCTAAACAGTGGCCGTTTCTCAATATGAAAGTGACCTATTAGTCAGATATGGTGACCCATACCCGAAATGTGACCTCTGCATTTAACCCATCCAGAGAGTAGTGAACACACGCACAGCAAGTGGTGAACACACGTACACCCGGAGCAGTGGGCAGCTATCACTGCAGCGCCCGGGGAGCAAGTAGGGGTAAGGTGCCTTGCTCAAGGGCACCTCAGTCATTACCCACCGGTCCTGGGAATTGAACCAGTAACCTTCTGGTCACGAGTCCGACTCTCTAACCATTAGGCCACGAATATGCGTCCTTGTCTGTACTTGTGTCCTTGTGGACTTGTGAAACGTCATCAGTAGTGATGTTACGTTCTGAGCCGAGGCTTCGGAGCGTGTGTCGAGAAATCCTGGAAGCTTTCAGTGAACCGCGTATCGAGGCTTGTATCGCTTTAGACCAATGATGTCATAGATGACGTCTGAAGCCTCGCTTCCGCCTAAGTGGTTCAGTAAGCGGTACGAATCTTGCCGCGACATTTTGACAGCTATATAAACCAAGTACCACAATCACATTCACTGCCCGATGCCCAGTTAAACACAGACACTTTCCAGTTTTAGAATAATAATATTGCCCCTTCTGCCTATTATGACCAAATAATTGATTTACACACATTTATTTCAAGCCAATACGTTATTTACACAGTTATGTTATACAATAATATTATATACCACCAGAAAATACACATTATATTCATATAAATAGATTAGTCTATGTGGAAATTGATTTTTTTTCTTCACCGCTATTTCTTAGCCTTAACTGGCGCAAAATACAGTGTATCACAGACCACGTCTGGCACATCTGTAATGTATCTGCTTGTTTTACCCTTTTTGGACACCAGATGGTATTGTGAGCAAATGAAGCCTCGAGAAATGAATCCTTTGAGAACCACTTGGCTAAAAAGCTTCATGATGCTTCATCTCGCCACCACTATTCATCAGAAGCAGCCCAAGTCCTGTTCCAAATCAAAGTTCACATCTAACCGAGTGCAGTTCAAATCCCCGGATGTGTTCTTGATGCGCCCCTTTTATCGAGGTTGCATAGGGAGGTGACTTGTGCGAACTTGATACGGGGCGGGCCATAACCCAGAATTCAGTTCGCTCCAACTGACGTTCCGTAATGGCGGAAGAGAGAATGCACAACTGTAAGTAATACATTTGGAAATACTATTGTTATTATGTCACGAAATGTCGTTTTTGAGGTGAGAATATAGTTGTTTAGACTTCAAATCTGGCGTTGAATTATAAGGTTAGCCACTATTTGAAAATTTCTTCAGACCATTTCAGAGGTTGGAGATCCCGGGTAGTCAGCGCTTATGTACCTATGTACCTGCCGAGGCCAGCCCTACCTCGGCAAGTGCTCCTGAAATATACTGCTTCCAATAGCGTTCCTGTAGTGGTTCCATTTTGATTGATTCTTTTACTTATTTCACTTTCCTTTTTTTCTGTGTCTAATTTTTCCTCGTAACGTCCAACACTTTCCCACCACCGTCTTTCCCGCTTTTTTTATTTGAATTGAAAACGAGAAGAGTCCATTGTTTGATATTCAATTTTATTTCAAACGAAATTAATATAATCAGAGTAGGCAAATATTGCCTGAACAAACATATTGATGTTTAATAGTTTTAAAATACTAAAGAGGCAGCTGTATAATATCCATTGTTGGGCAGTAACGCCTTACTGTAGTTTGATTACTTTTTTGGTAACGGAGTAATTTAATGGGTTATAATTCCTAAAATAGTCATTAGATTATAGTTCCAAGCCCAGGTAACTATACGTTACAGCTGCGTTACATCGTTGCCTTGTATTGTTTTATCATTTAAATTGTAAAAAGCGAAATAGCTTTTTCAAAGTCTGGATGCCTGCCTGTCGCACCCGCAACGTCATCAAACTGAAACGCGCCTGCGCGGAATGTACTACCAAAGCCACTCCATGGAGAGCCTGCCACCTTAAGCTAAAAACTTGTAACAGCCAATGCTATCGCCGTGCGGAACGCAGGCAAGGAGACTAGACACCGGATATGATTGGCTGAGGTGCCTCTCGTGATCGATGTTAGCCTTTATGCTCCAGTTGTAAGTGTTACAGACCCATACATCTCCCTATCACAAGACAATCTTTGGTACCAGCGAAAAAAAATCTCAGGATGGGGAGAGAAACGTATGCGTTCTGTAGCTGGAAATACAATCATTATTTTGAGTATTAGTTTGAGTCTGTCAAAGGCAAGTACATTGTTGTGCGTTGTCGGTCATGTGAAGGTACGCAAAACTCTCTCTCCCGCGAAAAACAACCCGAAAGGGCAGTACAGCACGGTTAAACTTCTGGAGAAAGTAACGTCACCTGGCACGGAGAGCAATGAATCAACTTCTACTGTCGGGTGCCAGGCTGCTATTAGCAACATGTTATGTTTTGTCAGACTCGTTTTTGCTGCTCTAATGCTGTTATATTTGTTAAATGACGAAGAAATCATCATAGAAATATGCAGAAGCACTAGTTAAGATATACAAGTTATAAGAAACTAAGTAGAGACTTTTTACATTATGGAGTATGCTAGTTTAGAAATACTAGTTAACATATGAAAAAACGTTTGAAGTTAAAATGTCACAGAGTTTAATTTGTTATTATTTATGACAAGCTTTAAAGGTGCCATGAATTAAAATCACAATTTTAACCCGAGCTTTTGTTATATAAGAGGGAATCGTATTCACGCGAACATCATGTAAGTGTCAGAACTGAAAACGCCCTTGTTACTGAGATTGCATCTGTTATTGACACAAGGCCCAGCCAACGGCAGGTTCTGGAATGCACCTATCATTGATAGGTCAGGGTTTTTCCTGCATAGAGAAATTGGAGGCGGCCGCCTCCGTCAAATGTCGTGCCGCCTCAGGCTCTCGCCCAAATTATGTTACGAGTCTTCACAAGAAATGCTGCGTGCATTTAACAGACTGTCATTTGTAACTGCAGTTGCCACATTACGCCACAGTGGAGGCGCTATTTCTTTATCAGCACACTGAGGCACTAAAAAGAGTTGCAGAACAAGAGCCAGCCTGTGTTTCCACGACTGTTTGTTTTGCATCCAAGTACGTTTAATTTCTTGAAATTTATTAAATTAACATGACGTACACCATTGTAATGTCTTTAGCTGTGCAGTTGGATCGTTGAATCAGCGTATACTGTACACAGCGAGTTCGCCAATATGAACGCACATTGCGTTCAGAACAACTCGCACACGAATGACTCATTTGAACCGATTCATTTAAACTGTTGAACTTTTCAGTCACTAGCGAATATAAGAGATCCTTGAATCATTTAAAGTGAACCACAGAGAATGCAAGATGTGAAGGAGCTTTGCTCATTTAGAAAGACTGGTTAATTCAGTTGGCTATTGTGGGCTGAAAAGTTAGTTAAAATGATAAAAAAGCTTTATTTGATTAAAAAAATCATTTCCTTTTGGTTGAATAAAAGTAATGTTTTATATAACTTAATAATTGTCATTTTTATCCAATTTTATTTGAACTTTTAATATGTCAAACTCAAAGTCACTTTGGATAAGCCACTTAAAGGTACGGTAGGCCTACGTGTGTGTGTACAAGATCAGGATGGCACCACCTCAGCCTTATTTTGAGCCAGGAAAAACCCTGTAGGTTGAACCCCACCTCATAAGAAAAAAATCAACGACTACTTCTCCAGCCCCGGCCACTGGTTCGCGCATGACAGAAGCAGTGTCGCGGAACCAGATAGAGCTAGCAAGCAATAAACAAACATGTCGTTAAATATAGCTAAATATTGTGCCATCCCAGGTTGTGGAAGAATGCAGTCGCTGCATAACCTTCCTTCGGATTCTGTTATTAGGAATGCGGGGTTAAAGTTTATTTTTAAAGATGTTCCAGCTCATGTGGGAAAAACATGAACAAGGCACTGGATTTGTGGAGCGACTAAAATTAAAAAGCAGTGCTGTGCCATCCATATTGGATCCGATAGGAATGTCACAGCGATCTTATGTGAGTAAAACATTTTTGTACTATGTGTCACTATTGCTTTGTTATTGATCAATTGATCTATGCAGAGGTTGTCTGTGATCTTAAGCCCATGCGAATCGGGATCTCTGTGATTTGGCAGGCTCATATATCATTTTCAAGGTTTTATCCACCGTTTGCGAATAATGGAGGCTGTTTGAAGTGTTTTGGTATTATTTTGGGTGCTGGGTGATATCCATAAGTTACTGGGAGTCTCCCGTTTGTTTATTTATCATGGAAACTCGTAACATTTGAGACCTGCGATCGCGGTGATCTTTTGTCCAGTTCGCGATCACGGGTCTCAAATGCTGACAGGTACGGTCACATATCATTAAACGCAATACAACTATAGGCTATACAAACTATACGCAGAGCCTTGCCATCACATCCTCGAATGCGTCACATGAAATACTGATGTGGGGAGGTAACTTATAAATCACAGCAGGTCTCCAGATAATACTAATGCCCTGCGAAAACTGTGAATGGTGCTAATGTGTAACCTAACGTTACGTCGTCGAACCAAATTCACAGAAGGCTCCAACTACGCAAACTGCTATCCAATCAAAGCGGTGGGTGTTTACTTATAAAGTCTTCAATACGGCACGCCCATTAAAACCGAGCGTTTGCAGAGCTGGCCTCAAAACCTGGGTAGAAAATAGCCTATTACTTATTGATTTTGATGATTTTGAATGTAAAAACCACGCGAACGTCATAAGTAGACCTCGTACAACAGTATAAAACAATAAACAACACAACGTCATCGCACCTTTAAAATGGAATAAGCAGAAAGAATATATTAAAATAATTAGGGATGAACCGATACCACTTTTTTACAAACCGATACGAGTATTTTCATTCGTGTACTTGCCGATACCGATACCTGATACTTATTAGATTTGCTTTCAATGAAAGTGCAATTAATTTGGAGGGAGGTTTTATTTTTTGCCTATAGTAAGGATGAATACAAACATCTTTAACAGAAGTCTATTCTAAGCCAAAAATATACACATCTTTTTGGTTTTAACAAAAAAAGTCAATGTCATCACTTTAGACAAAATGTAAACATAACCAGATAAAGGAAATGAAAAGTGCAGCATAGTTAACACACCCAATAACTTAACAAAAAGTGAGCAGAACTATTACTCATTCAGTTACACAAAGTCTCAAAACAGCCTCCTGCTTTTAAGTATACAAACTTTCACTTAAATTATGTGGCACTATTCTACTATTAAACAAATCAACACACTATGTTGTTAAATGACTATTAACAAACAATGTTGCAGCCTCTGAACTAGGCTATGTATTTTGGGGGACAGTGAGAGGGAGATATTTTTTGATGAACAGAATCATCTCTGCATGATCAGGTGTTAGCCTGTTTCTGCTTTCATTCACAATGTGTGACACTGAGCTAAATTTTGAGAAAAAAAACACCTTCATACCTAAAACATACAAACATGTAGGGTCATTGTGTGGCGATTTGGGAATTCCAGAATAAACATCCCAGCCAAGTAACTTGCATGGAATCCTATTCAGCGTTCACCTCTGATTACATGCACGCACGCACGCACGCACACACACACACACGTACGCATGCACACGCACATGTCTGGTTTAATATCTCCGCACGCACGCGCACGCATGCACAGACAGGCGCACAGACACACACACAGGCCTACCTCGGATCGAGTAAAGTTGTGAGTTTGTAGAGGGGGTTTTCTTCAGTATCGCCAAATTGCTTCTTGACGGCTGCAGCTAACTTTCCCTTCATAGTTTTGATGCCGTGGTCGTCCTCTGTCTCTCTACTGTACAGTAGATAGAAATCTTAGCAACACAGTGATCGCAGGAATCACGTCTGCTGCCATGGCATCCGAAGAGCTTACTCTTCGCGTCAACTCCTCAAATGGACCCAGAACAGTTGCCGTCTTCTCCAGCAGTGTCCACTGGTTAGCCGTGAGATTGTCAGGGAGCTCGTATTCAGACGCATATATACCTAGCGCCTGTTTCTGTTTGACCAGGGACTGGATGGATCATGTAAAAGGTACTATTCCAGCGAGTTTGGATGTCTTGTTGGACTCGTTTTGTGGGCTGATTGATCTGTAACTGGATGTCTTCGAGGCGGGAGTAGGCTAAAGCAGAATGTTTAAAATGCCCAACTATTCTGCGACCGACAACCACAGCATCAGCAACACTTCTCTGAGAGAGGAGCCCCTCGTGAACCACTAGCGGGAGAGTGTGAGCAGCACAAGGCAGGCTAAGTTTCCGGCTCGTTGTCTCCCCCTAGACATTGAAGTCAGGTAGGACAACAAATCACATCCGCGTAGTGAAATACTGTTGAGTGATATTGGTGCATGGTATCGGCAATTTATGTACGAATACGAGTACGAGTATTTTAACAAAGTATCGGCCGATACCCGATACTGGTATCGGTGCATCGCTAAAAATAATTAAAGGCGAGATAGAGTATGCACTTCCCAATAAAGTTTAGTCTTGAGAAGGCTAAAGAGGTTATTTTGTGTTTTTGAGGGGTGGGGGGTAGTAGTAATATAACGAGTAGTGTAACTAATTACTTTTGAAATAAAGTAATCAGACCAGTAACTTGATTACTTTTAAAAGAAGTAATCAGTAATTTAATTACATTTCCAGAGTAACTTTCCCAACACTGATAATATCGTATTACACACGTTTTGCTAATTACATTTAATATGTACATTAAAAATAAAAAACGAAAAGATATACAATGACGCTGATTCAAGCATGAGGTGCTGAGCTACGCTATCAAGTACGCTGCTGTTCCCTTTGTAAAATAACTGGACTTGCCTCCTTGCGTCTTCGGGAGTTCATTCTTCTGAGTCGAACTTGCCAAGTCCGATCTTGGAAGGACGCAAGTCCGGACTCTGCAAACTTGGTATTGAGAAACGGCCAGTGACACGGGGCTGTGCAGTCGCCTGTCAATGGCGTCATATCCGTGTTCGACTTTGTTACTTTACTGACGTAGAAACCGCATGACAGCAGTGTCGTGGACAAATGCGGAAGTAGTGTCTAGCGTCTAGCAAGCCACTAACTTGTTTCGAGCAGTCACTTATTTATGGACCATAAATAATTCTCAAAAATTATAAAACTTTACCTCATCTGCTAACATGATATCTCGTTCCCATCTGATTGATGGCCATCAGCAGTGGAGTTGAAGACAACAGATCCCATCATTCCACGCTCCTTCACAGCATCATCAAGCTATGGCATTGTTGTTGTTTTGATCGTTTTTTTACAAACTGCACCTTTAGTAGTTTAAAACTTGGTAGTTATTCTGTTGCAGGCCCGCTCAATGGACTACGTTTAGAGAAAGCTTTTAAGATAATCTTTAGATGACGTCACCATTCTGGGTCATTATCACCCAGTTGATGTTTATAATTTGGTGATCAAAAGATACACACATCATACCCGTGGCCAGGTGAGAAATGTTTCCTAACTCCTACCCTCCTAATGTTACCCTAAACTCTATGGCAATAGTTGATTTAATAAACGCTTTACTGTTATAGTTTATGACATGGATTGACAGCTGTGTATTTGAGTTATTGACCAGAGTTATTAAAGCAACTTTTAGAAATCTCAAACACTATAAATTTCTAGTATGATACATTAGGTCAATGCATTTAAGAAAACGTGTAGAAAAGCGATATAAATGTAGGCTATTACCTTTTGTTGAATTTTTTTTAGAGATTTGGTCTTATTGGGCATGGGTATAGAACATAAAGCCTTTTAAAGACACATAAGGAAAACGTGTCCTTTTTCTGGTTATATTTCATAAATATTTCTTCTTATACCAAACTGTAAACAATTTTGTGTGCCGTAATGTGGTTCAAATAGGTTGGCCTTAATTTTATAGAGCCACTGAATCATGAGGTCATGACATCATCAAATTGTATAGGGCAGTGGTTCTCAAACTTTTTTGTTGTAACAGTGAATTTCCACCACAGCAGAACGTGCCGCTGTCAATGCTGTGATGCGTTTGCTTTGAGGCATGTCATTAATTTTACGCCAACACGCCTCCGAAATGAATCCACCATTTGCAAGCAGTCGGAAACATACGTCATAATCTTGATTTGCTTACTGTTTACAGCGATTGGCTGTCGCCCGGCATTTGTTGCTTGATATTTGCATGAAGTTAAGAAGAGCCTAAGGCTGCATCCAAAATCGCCTACTTCCATACTATATAGTAGGCGAAAATGAGTATGAGTCATGAATAGTATGTTTGAAACCTCAGTATGCAAAAAACAGTAGGCGAGAAATACCCGGATGGTCTACTACTTCCACCGAGATTCGTAAGTGTGGATCGGATGGACACTTATCTATCCCATGATGCCACGGGAGCTGAGCAACGGTCAAATTTCAAAAGTAAATCAAATAAATAGCGGAAAACATTAAGGCGGACGTCCTTAATGTAAGTGCCAATAAATTAATTTCTTGTGACTAAATTAGGTTTTTATCAACTCTCACGTGTGGTTGTTGTTAATACGTCATAGGTCAAAGAGCATACGGTCACATGACCATAAAACATGGCGGACGCAGTATGTCTGAATTGTATTTATACTACTCCCACTCATACTATATAGAACGTACTATTTTGACGGCCGATAGGTAGGTACTTATTCAAATTCAGTACGTAATGTCACAATATGCGATTTCGGACGCAGCCTAAATTTTTGACTTTGCGTCAAGCGCAGCTCTCATACTAATGAATTGAAAACGCTCACTCTGCTCCGCACACTCTGCGCCAGTGGAAACGCACCGCGAGGCTCCTTTTTTGTAAAGTGCATCGCTTTGCATCCCCCCAAAATAAAGACTTATAATCTTAAACTTAGAATTTTAATTAAACCAAAAACATATTCAGTTATACAATGCTAGAACATCAATTATTTTTATCTGTTTTTCTGGTTGACCAAAATGTATGATAAATCTCTAAATTTCATAAAATGCCACAAAATCTGTGGCCCCTGTGGATCCATCTTGTGTGGCCTATTTACTGTATATATAAATGTATATTCAAAGACTATATCATTTATATAAGTCTATGTAAATACATTTACTGATATATAAAGCATGAGATATACTAAGACTTTATAAAAGCTATATAAAGCATTTTTACACTTATGGCCAACTTATTGGTCAGCTTTGATGGTTTTTAAATGATATATGGACCTCAAAGACTTGCCTTTTGAAGTTTTCCCATCATGTGTTTTTTACTATTTCTCTCTGGTTTTATGAGAATAATGTAACATTTTGGCACAAATATACTCAACAGTAGGCCATAGGCAGATGACAAAATTGCAAAAATCTCCACTGCAACTGTGTACTTCCCAGGTGAACTGATATAAGCAGGTATAAATGTTGCCCAGACAGCACAAAATACAAGCATACTGAACGAGATGAATCTGGCTTCGTTAAAATTATCCGGTAGCTTCCTAGCTAGAAACGCCAGAACCAAACAGATAGCAGCGAGAAGGCTGATATATCCTAAAACTGCGTAAAATGCAGCGTCTGATCCTGTATTGCATTCTAAAATGATCTTTTTATTGTTATACTTAAGAGCTCTATCAGGAAATGGTGGGCTTATTTTTAGCCATAGTATACAGATGACTATTTGAATTGCAGTGCAAGAGAAAACAATGATTCTTTGTTGTACTGGCCCAAACTTTCCAGCCATATTATTTCCTGGTAATGTGGCTCTGAAAGCAGTGACAACTACTATGGTTTTCCCCAAAACACAAGAAATGCAAAGGGCAAAAGTGACCCCGAATACTGTGTGACGTAGCATGCATGACCAGATGGTCGGCTCGCCAATGAACGTAAGCGGACAGAGGAAGCAAAAGAACAGAGAAACAAGTAATAGTGAGCTCAGCTCTGAGTTGTTCGCTTTAACTAGTGGTGTTTCTCGAAAGTGTATGAATACAATAATAGTGGCCAAAGTAAGACTAGCTCCAAATAGTGATAAAACAGTCAGAATTATCCCCATTGTTTCTGTATACGATAGAAACTCAGTGGCTTTTATGACACACTTGTCTCGTCTCTCATTTGACCAGTATTCTTCAGGGCACAGAATGCAATCTGCTGCTCCTGTGAAGTGGACAGAAAAACAAGACATTGTGATGTTGTTGTAATTGGTGAGGGGTATTTAGGCAGTGCAGGTGAATTTAAATCGGTACCTGTTGTATTTGATATGGAACCATCAGCACACGGGATGCAGTCAAAGCAGCACACTGGCCGTCCTTTGATTTGTGCTTTTCGTGTGCCATTTGGGCAGGTTTCCGAGCACACAGACTTTGGTATCTGACAAAAGAATGTGTTAGATAATGTATGATAACAGAAAACTAAGACTGTTTGCTTGCATATGTTAAAGAGTAATGTTTTAGTACCAAATTTCCTGTGTTCCAACGGATGGGATCATCTTTTACTGTAAGTTTATATGTTCCATCTGTGGAGGTGCTGAAATGACCCACTGCTACATGATGCACCTCTCCATCTCTTAGCTGCCAGTTTATGAGCTCATAGGATGCAGGTGGATCTCCATTCTTATCAAAGAACACTTTTTCTCCATATTCGTCTACAAAATTCACCGTCTGCAAGCGATCGCTGACCTTACAATGAATTACAGTATTGTTAAACCATTAATGTTTAAAAATTATACTTAGGGTTATACTTCAAATATTTTCCAACCTGTTTAGGAGTTATTTGTGATATGTTTAGGCACTGTTTTGTTACATCATTTTGATCTGTATTGCAAAAAAGCACTTTATGAATGGCATGTGCAATGGCATACACGGCTTGATAGACATTATATGCTACTCTCAGTTGTGATGCATCGAAAAACTTGTCAGTGTAATTAAGTTTCTCTTCTCCTTTACATATTTGGTTAAGCGTAACATTTGCAGATGGTGCACAGTTAAGACAGGGTTTACAGCCGGCCATTGTTTCCCAAAAGTCACTGACAAACATAGATTGTGAGGTAGAATAAGGACTGATGTTTTTCAAAAAAGGTCCTAGTTTGGGCATGGCCATCTTTCGTACCACAAATCCAACTGTCCCTCCAAAAGACTTGAACATTTCCGGGGTAGAGGGCCTGGCTGCAGTTACCCACGCCTCACTTGCAATCCACTGAATTCCTGTGATGTTTTGTTTCACGACTTCTTTCATTAAAGGATAGAGATCTCCCTCTGGCACAAATGCCAGGATCACTTTTACTGCAGATTGTTTTATCAGTTCAACAACCTCATTGATTTTATTCTGGGGATATGTTCGTAAAATTGTGCCAACAAATGCAATACAAACTCCCATTTTTTCAACTTCCTTTGTGAAGGCTGATATTCCATTTCTTCCATAATCATTGTCAGACTGTAAAGCTCCGATCCAGGTCCATCTGTATTGCTGTACAAGAGAGGCCAATGCCTTTGCTTGGTAGTAGTCGCTTGGTATTGTTCGAAAAAATGTTGGATATTTACTTCTGTCGCTTAAACATGCACATGTTGAAAAGTAACTCACCTAAAATAAATAAACAAAATGTTTAAAATATAAATGACAAAATTAGTATTAAATATCAAAAGCATGTAAAATTTGTCATTTACTTTGCCTCGTGTTCTTTCAAAACAGTATGACTTCTTTCATGTAACAATAAAGTAGAATATTAGTGACTTAGCATCTCAGTCCCTATTCAGTTTCATTGTAAGAGCAGCATCAAACATACTGGTTTTGAAGACCATGAGGATAAGTAAATGCTTTTGGGTAAACTGACCATTTAAAACCATCAGGAGCATGTAAAATGCAATTGCTCATCAAGAATGATTCATTTTACCATTGGCACTCTGAATGGTCCAAGTGTTCCTGCAACAGCTAAAGATTGTGATGATCCTGATTCAGCTACAAGAGCTGTTAGTGGAAGGTGACACTGCGTTGTAGATTTCTCTTCCTCCTGCTCACTCACCAGCGTGAGGGCAGCACGTAAAACATTTGTGGGAGAAGCACAAGAGTCCATTATTTTATATCCCAAAGAAATATTAGGAAGCAAAAACTCATCCCGGTTTATCTCATCTATTGCAAACATCATGACCTGAGTCCAACGGAAAGCACGTAAGTCAAATCTGTGTAGAAGATTTGTGAAAAAAATCATCCATAATTCTTGAGAATAATTTACTTAGAAAATCACACGTATGCTTTGAACTTACCCATTACATTTAACTCTTGGCATTTTTCTTTCAAATGATGCAATTACATTTTCTTGTTTGTTAAAAATGGGAAAAATTCCTCCAATCATGATATCCCCACTTTTGAAAATATTAGGCATTTCAAATTTATTAAGCAGCTGGCATGTGAAGCCCATGTGTACATATAGCAGACAGGAGAAAAGCAAAATATAAATCCTTCCCATGGCTGAGCATTGGTTCAAAAAGAATAAGGCTGACTCTGAAGTTCTGGCTCAGTTATATAGAGTATCTGTCCTACCGTAGTGAAAATCGACCCATGCTGGCAGGGTTCCAGCTAGTGTTATGATATTCCCTGGTGAGCTGGTGTGGTAGTATGGGCACGGACATCTTAATTGTAGAAGTAGTCAAAGAAATAGTCTATGAAATTGAAAGTGTAACAGTATAATGATGTTTTGCATATTGCGAGTATGTACAGTATCTTAGAGCTATGGCCATTGTTTTACGATATAATGTCTGTTTAATACTGTTGGTTGTTCTGCCAGCATGTGTACCTGTGTCAACATATAATGTTAATGGTTTTGTTTAATTTTGGGCTTTTACTGCTGTTAGAAGTTAGGCTAAGCAAGTGGGACACCGTCCCATCTATGACAATAGCGTCCAGAATTGATAAGTAAGCCCCGATAAGCCTCTCCCCTCGAAAGCAGATGAGCCAATGACAATTGAATATGAGTTGCATGGGGACCAGAACTCGGACAACTTTAGGGGCCGGTTGCATAAACATAGCAGCTAAGTTAAGACTGTTTCTTCACAGCTATAGCGATTAGTTAGGACTAATCAGTCTTACTTTTCATATTTCAATAAGACCAATCTACCTTTTTATTTACCTGACTTGAAGAAGTTATGGCCAGTCTTGAAGAAGAAAATTATGTGACTTACTTGTAAGACTAGTCTAAGCAGTTTATGCAACCGGCCCTAGGTTTCAGTGCCATAGAGAAACAATGAGTGCGTTTACATGCACAAAATAAACGGACATCTATCAAAAATCAGCTTAAAAAGAAACCTGTTTTCACGTGTTTACATGCTTGCATAGTAATAAACCGGCTACGCATAAAACCGCGTTTACGTGGAAGTTTGAGACTTGCCGGGTTTCTCGCATGCAGTGACGGCATCGTCGATAGTCTGTTTAGTAATGAAAAATGCAGCAGGAAAACGGTCAGAAGCTGTATTTTTATATCTCCTCTCATGTCCGCAGTACCTGCATATGCAACAATAGTTCTTCATTTTGACGTTTCTACATCAACTGCATGATTCGAGGGCGGACTTTTATGCGTTATTTTACTATAACTTTTGTTTGGGACTTTTACTATAGCGCTGTCAGACATGCGCACATAAACAAAACTGAGAGAAAACCGGTAAAGGCGTTTACATGCAGCGCGAAATCAGAGTAATGGGCAAAAAACTACCTCTGCCGAGTGGGTTTTGCTTACGCCGTTTATGAGCTTTCCCCGATAAAAGAAAACCGTTTTACGCATTTACATGACTTACACGTTATCAGCTTATTAAGCATAATCAGAGTAAACGCTCTCATCGGTTTTATGGTGTTTATGCTACAAAAATGATAAAACAATGTGCCTGGGGTACTTGTAACACTAATTCCAGGTGTCCTGAGAGGATGTGGAATGGAATTTATCTTATTCAATTTCCTAAACCCACACAAAAAAGAGCAAAATGTGGGCGCAGTAACCCGATTCAACTCCAATCTCAGTGAAGAGAAAAATGTTTATTTTCTGGTTATCATACTTTCACTAAGTTATAGTTTTCATCTGCAGATCATTAATGTCATCTTGTGCTTCAGTAGCCGCTTGTTAAGCCTGATGTCATGCACCACCATATATGGAAGGTCATATAAAGAACAAAAAATGCAAATATACGCTCATGGCAAGCTATAAAACTATCGGAAAACCGCGATCCTAACCTTTATCTTCATAATGAAATCCCACATGGCCAGTCAGCGATTTATTTTTCATAATTTATTCAAATATTGATGTCGGAGATTCCGTGAGCCTGGTGACTGTAGTGTATACTTTGAGTTAATACATCTTTCACTTAAATATGCAATATGAGTTAACAGTGCTCATAAACAGCTGTTTAAGCTGTAGCCCCGTTGAAATGAATAGATGCTTAGACCCAAAAAAGGTATTCCTTACGTCACCACTTAAAGGGATATTTAAGGCAAAATTCAAAATCCCATATTTTACTCACCCTTAAGGCATCCTAACGTCTTTCTTCTGGAAGAAATCTGTAGTCGGAGTTATAATATCACAAATCGCTTTTTTCCAAGCCGTAGAATGGGAGTGAAAGTGCATCAATGGATCAAAGAACATCTCGACACGGCTCCGTGGTCTTAACAAAGGTCTCCTGAAGCGAATCGATACGTTTGTTTAAGAGAAATATACATATTGACAGTGCTATTAACGATAATGTCCAACATCCGCTGCAGGCGAACGAGAGGCTTGTTCTTCCGCTAAATGATGGTGACGAAAAGTCCTGCCCAGAGGAGGCGGTGTCCTATTGGCTGAAAACTAAAAATGCTGTGTTCGTCACAGGAACTTACCTCTCGCCTGTGTCATTTAGCAGAAGAACAAGCAGCTGAGGAGGGATGTTGGGAGACATTCGAGAGAATGGAGGCAAGGCGGCTTGACTATTTTTAGGGCTGATAGGATGATTGATGTGATTGCTAATCGAAAGCCAGCCGAGTTAATTATCTGCACGTGCTCCTCCCGAACCTTGTTAATAAAACATAATTTCACGAGTTTGCCTCGCAGATAATAAGGTGGGGTGGATAGTATGCGTATTTGGCGTGTTGTTCTGGGGCGAGGGCTCCGAGCTCGGTGATTCTCCCTGAACTCGGAGGACCCACCCCTTGACCAGGGAGAGGGCCCCGGGCCCGGTGTGTGCCCGAACCCGGAGCATATCCCCCAAAAGATGCAACTGGTGTGGGACAGCAGCCGGAGCAATGTATCCCCAAAAGAGGCTGGCTTGAGTTGGCGAGGTGCTGGACCAGCTTGGAGCGGGCCGCAATTGTGGGTTCTTTGGGGGCGAACGTGTCTATTGCAGCGAGAAAGGAAGATGAGGCTTCTAGTGGAGTGGGCACTACTGCGGTAGTGCAGAGTAGAGATAGGGCTCCTGTGGAGCGACACTACTGTGGCAGTGAGGAGTAAAGGTTGAGGCTCCTGGGGGAGTGAAGGAGGAAGAGGCTGCAGCGGCCTCTGATAAGAGGACTGGTCTCCTGGAGCGGCACTGCTGCGGCAGAGGGGGAATGATAGAGAGGTTACTGCTACAAAACTGGCTTCATGTTAGGTGGTGTCTGCTGAGGTAGAGCATGAGAAGGAAGTGGGGGCGGTTGCTGCGGTGATACTGGCTTCGTGTTGGGTGGTGTCTGCTGCGGTAGAGCACGAGATGGAAGCACGGGCCCCTGTGGGGGCGGTGGCTGCGGCGATACTGGCTTGGTGTTGGGTGGTGTCTGCTACGGCAGAGTACGAGATGGAAGCACGGGTCCCTGCGGAGGCGGTCGCTGTGGCGAGACTGGCTTCGTGTTGGGTGGTGTCTGCTGCGGCAGAGCACAAGATGGAAGCACGGGCTCCTGCGGGGGCGGTCTCTGCGGCGATACTGGCTTCTGGAGGAGTGGTGTCTGCAGAGCACGAGATGAAAGCACGGGCCCCTGCGGGGGGGTCGCTTCGGTAATACTGGCTTCATGTTGGGTGGTGTCTGCTGTTCTTTGATGAGGGAGCGATCTGACCAATGTAGCTTTTGACAGCCTCTGATGACCAGCGACCCAGAGTTTGGATCAGGGATTCGGAGAGTCCTTTTTCGCCAGCTCTGGTTGCTATGTTGCTCTGGGTCCTATGCAGAAGGACTGGCTAGAGAAATGGTCTGCTGGAAAGCCAGAAATAAGTAAAACAGATTTTTAGTTGTGATGAGTTTGTGAAATATTGAATTCCACTTAGGTACCCTTTAATGGAGCTGGCTTGGAGTTTTTTGGTGGCGCTTAGGTGCTGGGTCAAGAGCCAGGGCATTTGGTGGGATGGGCATCGGAGAGGTGGACGCTAACGTGAAGGGAGGGCGGGCCTGAGGAAGAGAGAGCGGAGGATGGAAGGTGTCCGCTGGAGCCATGTGCGGAGGCAGCCTCATGCTTGGGTCAACTCATGGGGCAAAGATGGAAAAAAGTCCAAAGGTGGCCGCCGGAGCCGTGTGCAGAGGCAGTCTCATGCTTGGGTTGGCTCCTTGGGCAAAGGCAGATGGGAAGTCGAGAGGGGAGGCAGCCAGGCATGTGCTGCTAACGGAGGCAGCCTCACGCTTGGGTCAGCTCCTGGGGCTAAGGTGGAAGAAAAGTCGGGAGGTAAGGAAGCCGGGGCCTGCATCGCTAGCGGAGTTCGATGGAGGGGCAGTGTGCCATGGACAGGGTAGAAGAGCTAAAGATAGGTCTGTGCCACCAGCGGAGGCGTGCTCGTGCTGCTGAGGAAGCTTGTGGCAGTGTGGGCCAGCATGGCACTGGGAAGGTTGCAGTGAGGGGCTGGGCTGAGTGGAGAACCGGTCGGGGGGTAGCAGCGGCAGAGTCTGGGGCGCGACCCAGGCTTGCCTAGGGCATGCTACTGCAGCCTAACGACTGAAGGCCCTTTCTTGTGAGGGCAGGAGCAGGGGTTTGATCAGGACGTGGTTGTGATCAAATGTAGTCTCGTGTAGCCGGACCTTTATACTGAAGATCTGGTTTTATACTGCTTTCTGGCCAGGGACCGCCAAAGAGACCATATGACTGACAGGCATGCGATGATGTTTAGTTTCGCACGGCAAAATGTTTATGAGCGTAGAAATGCAACTGCAATAACAGGCCGCTGTGCATTCACTAAGGTTTCAAAGGTTTACAACAACCATTCCGAGTTTATGGATCGTGATGAATTCTTGTGTAGGTGATACGTGGGCTTTGCAGACGGAGTATAGCCAGCGTGTGCATGATTTTTACGCTACGAGTGAAAAGTTATTACGT
Source organism: Triplophysa rosa (assembly GCF_024868665.1). Taxonomy (NCBI): domain Eukaryota; kingdom Metazoa; phylum Chordata; class Actinopteri; order Cypriniformes; family Nemacheilidae; genus Triplophysa; species Triplophysa rosa. The sequence goes on along the minus strand of NC_079901.1, from coordinate 12,339,061 downwards.
ATTAGCACTGACATGCCGTTTGCCAAATTGGGTCGAAATTCCGATTTTATTACAAGTGAAACCTGCCGATTCTGATTTTTGCCGATTTCGATTTTCTATCCACAAACTATAATTGACAGTATACTGTATATAAAACCATATTAACTTTTCTTCAATACACATTTTTTTTTTATTTTCATTGAATAAATGATTGAACATTACAATTTCCCCAAATTTCCCTAAATGCAGTTCTCCAAGCTGCATTAAATTACAGAATCTTCTCTTTCCCAAACAACTCTTAAATTGAATAACTCTGTGACTGAAAAGAAGTACAAATAATAAAATATAACTAAACATGTCACTTAATTTACATTTTTCATTTTTGTACTCATCTCACAAAAGTCTAAGATAACAATAAAATACTTCAACTTTATTCTTGTCTGTTTCTGTTTATGAAACTAACATTGCTTTATTTCATTTTTTATGAAATGTAAAATAAATTGTCTTTATCTTGTGTCTGTAGGATTAAAAGAAGTGGGTTGATTTTTGCTGCAACTTCAATAAAAAAGTTAAAAAATCTTATGAGTGAATTCTACTCTAAAGATGTATATGTATTTGCAGTTGTTTGTGTTAGTAAAGAACTCAATCAGATATATATCACATATATTGGTTGATTTATTCATTTTTTTATATTTTGGATTTTTAAAAACAAGTAGAAGTCGTGTTGAATGTCATTTTACCTAGGTGAAATGACCACAGTTTTAACGTAAGACAAGGTATCAGGTTGAATGGAATTTACGTTTGTTTTACACAGAGTGAACGACTTCAAAATGAGTTTAGCATGTGTCAGAGTTTAGCATGATGCTAATAGCATCACTGTTGGCATACATACCCCATGTAGACGGAGCAGCGAGAGATGAACTACAGTGCACCTTTTTGTCTGTACAGTACATGATGCGTGTGCACGCGCGTGCAGTTAGCGGACATGAGAGATGCGCGTCAGTCAGCAGAGACTCGCGGTCCGGTGGACCCACATGCGAGTATAAACGAGCCGTGAAAGACAGGCTGTGCGCGCGCACGTTTACATGTTTACTTGCGGCTTTGAGTGTACTGACGGCTGTGACGTTCTTGCCCGCATCACGGGAAACAGAAGATCGGCTTGGAATTGGCGAGACGTGAGACTGACCGGCCGACTCCGATCTCTTGCCGGTCAGTCGGTGCACCTCTAGTTTTCATGCCTATTTATGCATGGCCTGTTAGCAGAAATCAAAGATTACATTAGCAGAGTAATAGCACAGCTCTACTTAAAATAGTACAATATAAAACAACATAACAGGAGACGTATCAGAGTTCAAAATAGGATAAATTGAATCAATATCGTGGCGTTCTCTGCACTCGCTACTTATGCTAGTTGAACATCTTACATGCCCCTGTAGTCACCATATGTGAATATTTTTCTTTTTATTTGGAGTAGTTTGGAGGAGGGAGTGAGGAAACCGACTTGCATTTGTGACCTAGGACACAAGTAGGACTTCTGTAATTTTGTGGTATAAATTATTGTAGTTTAAAAATAAAATGTTATTACAAAAAAAGTTTAAAAGGCATTACTTGATCTGAGTAATAAAGCTGCCAAGAGGCCAGCATATTGGAACTCTTGTTTCATAAAGCACCCCAAGATGCTGGGTAAAGTGGAATTTTTATTTAATTAGTCTGAGGGCGCCTTTTTTATTATTATTGTTATAAGTTGGACTGTCTTTTTGTCCATTGTTTCTTTCAAAAGGGAGTTTTAAAAGATTATATACACATACAGATGTTTATATTGACATCATAAATACTTTAATTTGTCATATTCCAAGATTGTATAATGCAGAACATGGTTTCCTCTGTGTAGGTTAAATGCACACTGGCAATATAGTAGTTATTTTAACAACACCCCTTGAGATACCTGCTGATAATCAATGTATTTATATATTTTTGTCATAAAAAATTTAGGAAATATTTACGTGTGAATCAGTGTTGCCACAATATTTCAATCTCAGAAATTTTCTGGTTACGAGTTTGTAGTTGTCTCTGACCCTCTAAAACAGGCCAACTATGTAAGGAATAATTGACGACGGGCCGTTCAATTATCGAAAGTTAATGCACACCCCGAGGTGGTAATGCAGCCACGATGCGAAGCGGAGTGTGCATTAACTTTCGATAATTGAACGGACTGGAGTCAATTATTCCGCTTATACCACGGTCACAACACCACAAGATGTTGTTACGATGTTTTATCTCAAGACATTTGTATGGTATTTGTCCCGGAATGCACTTGCTGGTAGGACTAATTTGTTACGCATCTCATCTGAAGGCGTTGCTTGAGCCTGCATATGCAGTTTTCCGAGAGCGAGAGGAAGACAGACAGTGCACATGCACACGTGTTTGCTTCACTGAGAGTGAAAAGTCAAGTATCTACATTTGATTTGTTTTTGTCGTATTTAACACCCCTGCCGTATAAGAAAAGTATTAAGAGAAAAAAGTGACTCGGAGGTTTCTGCGCCAGCTGCGGTTCTCGCAGTGGCATAGAAAGCTTCCTGCTGTGTGTTTTAAGTCTCTTTTACTCATTCCACAGACGAATTTAAGATGTTGTTGTTGTTATTTTTGTGCTTCGTTTTTATCTTTAACCCGCTGATTGTGTCATGTAGTTTGCCGTTACCTTTGATACATGCTTTAGTTTTTTGTCTGAACAGTCCTGTACAGTGCTCTCGCCATTGTTGTTCAAATGTTCATGCTGTCCATAAATATTAATAGTTATTTCTTCTCAGACAATGGAATTTGCCTGTCACTTTGTCTGTTGTTAGATACGTATTCACTGGTGGACAGTAGGCTACATTTAAGTTAAACTTGGCGAAGTGATATGGAACTGTAATGCGGTCAGCAGACCTGGAACACCTTCATAGGGGTGCATTTACCAAAAGTTAATGCATGCCCATAGAACGTTTGTCAGCCAATCAGATTGAAGCATTCAACAGCCCCGTGGTATAAACTTTAATAATGCTGTGATCTAATAGTGTGTGTAAGAGATATTCTTGTAGTCAAACACATAACTGCATGGATGTTCAGTATTGAATAACAGGCTGTTGTGAATAGCATGTTACATACAAGAAATGTAAGAATAAAACTGAGCACCAGGTGACCCAAACTAGGACAGAAACCAATTGCTGAGAGCCCATAATAATCTAGTGTTTGATCTTGGTAACCATTCATAATCACGTTAGAGCACGAGTAATGTATTAAAAGCCAAAACACAAGGACACCGATCTGTGTGAGAATAAATACAGAAACACCGAGTTGTGGTGGCCATGGCCCAAACCACTTCATAACATTACTGCCTGGAATTGTAGCCTTAAAGGCCATTAACACAATTATTGTTTTCCCCACAACACAGGAGATACAGAAGACAAAAGTGATCCCGAACGCTGTGTGGTGAAGTTTGCACGAACATCCAGCTGATTGTCCAGTAACAGGAAGCGGACTTAAAGAGCACCATGACATTGTAAAGAGCAGCAGAAAACTTAGATTTGAGTTCCTGACTCTGTGGATTGAAGTAAGTCTTTGCTTACAGTTGACATATATCAGAATTGCTGTCTGTCCAATTAAATGTAGAAAAACAGTCACAAACAACATTCTCATAAACCAATGATGAAACAGCCCTCTGCTGAGTAGTTGAGTGCAGATCTGCCAGTGTAGCGGACTGATCTCTAGAAGTACAAATGAAATGCAAAAACACATCAATTTATATGTCAGATCAAATCAACAGTGTTGATTATTGCATACATGCACAGAATACACTTTAAACACAAAATACAGTTTAAGTCTCATGTTATTTTAAAAACAAATATAAAAACAAAGACGTCACCTTTTTGGTCTTTGTAGATGAGCATATTTGCTTTGAGGAAACTTTTAGTCACCTGGTTTAACTCCCTCTGTCGCTGCATTGAACATGGCCGTATGTGTATGAACTGTCAAAAAGAACATTTATTAATTCATATTGCATGTTGCATATCAGTTTTGCATTTAATGTCTTCTTTTTATGGATCTTTGGTATCCATTCATTTATACAATCATTATATGAAAAAGAAGAAATGCAGTAATTTATAAACATTTAAAAAGCCGGGTTCTTTCTGTACCTGCCAGCTATCGCCTTTTCCTCCCTTAAGGTAGATTATGCAGAAAGACCTGTGGAGTGGCAGTACACACTTGCAACCCATAGTAGTACACACACAGATCGAGGAGGCCAAGACACAGCCTGTCAGCCAGGGAGAAGTCCACATTACTGCTGTCTGTGACACATCCACTCTTTCACAAAACATAGTCAGTCCCAGGTCTTTCGACTTTAGAATGTTTTCATCAGTGAAGTTAGCTGGTATGAACCAGGCTCCAGTTCTCATCCTCAGTTTATCCATCATATACATCTGCTCTTTTGCAGTCACAAAAATATCAACTTTGAAGAAGCACACACAGCTCATCACTCTCGTAAGAGTTTTGACATTGAGTTCATAGACCATGAGCGGTGCATTAGTCAAGCAGTTGTCTGAAATGTTCCTATTTTTCTGGACAAGCAGAAGATCAACAGGAGGAAAGTAGTGACTGTCCACAAATGTCAAGATCAGGAGATACACATAGCAGTAGTTTGAACACGGCCTTGAAGATGAATGTGAAACCTAAACAAAAAATAAGAAAAGGGGAGATGAAGCAAGCAGGCATAATTACAGTATAAGAGGTTTAAAGACAGATTTCATGTTATTCTTTGTCCGCTTTTACATACACAAATGGACACAATTTTTTAAATCAAGTTTCCCATTAGTAGCAGATGATTTACATTTTGCGGTGCATGTCACCTTCCCTTTTCTTGAATTTACTCTGGAATTCTGTATTAACACCTCATGCTCACCTCATGTAAGCCCAGAGTGTTCTGCTTAGGCTCTAATGTGTGTTGCACATCCAGGTCTTGCCTTTTCAGTCCACAAAGGCAGAGACAGAGTCCTGAACATCTTACAATAACAACTTGTACTGTGATCACTTCAAGTTTTGTCACAGGATGGATCATCATATATGTAGAACATTCTTCTACCATGCAGCTAAAATAAGATTACAAACAGAAGACCTTAGACCCTTTGGGCGTAAATGCAATAGGGTCTAATACAGAAAAATATGTTCATGTTTTACTGCACAATTGAATCATAACATCACACGTAGGAACAGTTGCAATGTATAAATCACGTCTCCATCTTTAAAACCCATAATTGTGTTTGATCAAAGTACAAACATCTTAACATAACAATATATCAGCCATGAGAAATTGTGAACAAAAAAAATAAAAAATAAACATTCAAAACAAATCATACCCACCCTTCACATGTCATGGGTTCATGACTTGTCACAAAGGCTCTGCTAACTTTGACACCTCTGTGTTCATTCTGTCTCTCTGCATCTCCCAGGCTTAGTGATCTACAGCAAGGGTTCAGTGCTCTTGTCAGAAGAGCAAGTAGAACCAGAGTGGCTCCTCTCATCTCAGAGGCTGGACTGGTGTGGAGTTCTTCTTCCAGATACCTTGCTAGATTTATACACTCCGTAAGTGACGGAGGAAGGAACAGTTCGTGGGAAACACAAGGGCCAATTCCCAGAGGTGAATGCAGTGCACAAACACTTTTAGAAAATACCAGCACCAGCAGAAAAAGTGTACATTTACATTATTCATTTGGCAGATGTATCTTAAAAATGAGCATTTCACATTTTGCCATAAGAGCCAACAATTATCATAGTACAAAGGTATGTTTACAAGTAGATTTATTACATCGCTTAATTAAAACATTAAAGGGATGCTCCACACAAAATGAAAATTCTGCTGTGAATTACTCACTCTGAAGTCGTACAATAACCCTAGGACCTCTGTTCATCTTTGAAACACAAATGAAGAAAGTTTTGATGAGGTCCAAGAGCTTTTTGACTCCCCGTAGACAGCAGCGTAACCATTATTCAAAGTGCAGAAAGTGAGTAAAGACATAGTTGAAATAGTCCATGTGACTCCAGTGGTTCAGCCTTAACTGTATAGAGCGACAAGGATACTTTTTGTGCGCAAACAAATGAAAATAAGGATTTTATTCAACAATTTCCACACTTCTGCCTGTGAATGCCGGCTCCAGCGCCTTGCCAACACGCATGAATTGAGAATGCTGGCTGCTGCATCAGCACCGCATGTATTCGTCGCGTGGTCGTCTGGACGCGCGTTGGAGATTGCCACGGAAGTCAGGAAATTGTTGAATAATGGCGTTATTTTTTTATTTGTTTGCGCACAAAAAGTGTCCAGTCTCTTTATACAGTTAAAGGTGCAATGTGTGATATTAAGGAGGGTCTATTGACAGAAATGCAATATAATATACATAACTATATCTTCAGAGGTGTATGAAGACATAATGAAGCGTTGTGTTTTTTTATTAGCTTACAATCAGCTATGTCTATCTACACACACCGCAGGTCCCCTTAAATGGAATTCACCATGTTGTTCCTACAGTAGCCATAAATGGACAGACTGCTCTTCAGAGCGCGTTTCATAAATGTTATCTTCCTCGGCAAAGAAGCAAAAATGTGACGACGTCTTTGTCCTGTGTAAGCCACTGTAGTTTTCAAAAGGGAGGGGTGAGATGAGCTGTTGGTTGCAATTCGTAACCTCAAAACTAGATGCCGCTAAATTTCACAAACTGAATCACTGGAGTCACGTGGGCTGTGTCCAAAATCGCCCACTATACCCGCATTCACTATTTCCTACATTAGTTCACTAATATAGTCCACTTTAAGGTACGGGTGAAAACTAGTGAGTAAATTCGGATACTCGGTGCACTGGAAACGCTGCGGGCGCCATCTTCTGCTGAGACGCGGGAATTCATTCAGCGCAAACATCACGATAGATGGCTAGCAGCTAGCTGTGCGTGTACATCGGTTGTACACTCATTATTATGATGCATCATGGGATTGAATGAGTGCACTCAATAATATCCACTATGAATTCGGACACCACTAAAAATGGATGTCCCCTCAAATAGTGCACTATATTAGGGTTTAGGGGTCTATTTTGGACACATCCATGGACTACTTCAACAATGCCTTTTTTTCACTTTCTAAGTTGCTGTCTATGGGGGGAGTCAGAAAGCTCCTGGACCTCATCAGAACTATCTTAATTGTGTTCAGAAGATGAATGGAGGTCCTAGGGTTATAGTACGACTTCAGGGTGAGTAATTCATGGCAGAATTTTCATTTTAGGGCGGCGTATCCTTTTAAATAATATCAAATAATCTGACAAAATATTTAACACACATTAAGATGGACTATTTATGCACCATGTAGTGATTTAATTTTTACTTGAGTGAAAACATTGCTGTGAGTGGTTTTGTAGTTGTATTTTTTCTGTTTACAAATATCTTGCTGAAATATATTAATATGCAAAAATCATGATTGGTTGACACGTTTTTTGAATACTTAAGAAGTCATGTGTCAGAGGTGTGGTCTGATGCAAATGCTCTAAGATTAGGTTGTGGTGCTTACTGACCATTTTCAAGCCCTCTGTGACAAACAAACCCCAGGCCTTACGGTACATTAGCGTTACTGTAGTCAGGTGGAGGGACTGTACTCATTCAACAGTAAATTACTTGAAAGATCTATCATGTCTAAATATGAATTAAAATGGAGCTTAAAATGTCAAATTAATAAACAATTTATATATCTTTAAAGCAGAAATCATTTTTATTAATTGATTTTTTTAAACCTTTGATTTTATGGTCTTGTAGTTTAAATCAAAAGTAGGAATGTTGTGCACAATTAAACCACACAGGATGTGTAAAGGTGTGTGTTTTATTTGGTACAATGCAGTAATAATTCTGAGCATTAATGAATCAGATTACATGAGGATACATGACTTCAAACAGATTAGAACATTTGATGTATGCATATGCCATGACTGCAAAACAAATCGTCATGACTGCTCACAAGTTCTTGCATTAGTGGGACTACAGCGTTTTCCACTGGAGGGATATCATAAATGTGTGCTTCAGTGGGATGACCAACTAGGTTTAGTTTTTTCACTGTTTGGTCTGACGTGTTCTTTATAGCATTTACATTTTTCTTGTACCATATCTTGTAATAAATTAAAAAGTCTTTTATTTTATTCTTTTTCAAAACTTCAATATGTGCTGTTTCTGTAAGTTCTTGTTAATGTGGCATTTTTCCTAGTAGATGTTTTTTTGTGTTGGCGTCTGGTCTTAAAAGAATGACATAACATTTTGGAATAAAAATACATAGCAGCAAACTATAACTGGAGGCCAGAATGGCAAATATCTCCACAGCTACTGTAAACTTTCCAGGTGTGCTTGCGTAAACTGGAATAAATGTGATCCACACAGCACAGAATATGAGCATACTGAATGTGATGAATTTAGCTTCATTGAAATTATCAGGCAGCTTCCGAGCCAGAAAAGCAAGAATGAAGCACAAGATGGCTAGTATACCAATATAACCCAGTCCAGCCCAGATACCCGCAGCAGAACCTAAATGACATTCCAAGATGATCTTTTCTCTGTAATAGTTCATATTCATGTATGGAAATGGTGGGGATATTGTTAACCAAAGCACACAGATAAGAACCTGAATAAGTGTAAAGGCAAGAACACTGAGTCTCTGTTGTACAGGCCCAAACCATTTCATGACATTACTTCCTGGAAGTGTGGCCTTGAAGGCCATTAACACAACTATTGTTTTCCCCAGAACACAAGAGATACAGAGGACAAAAGTGATCCCAAACGCTGTGTGACGTAACATACAGGACCACTCAGTGGGGCGACCAATGAAAGTAAGTGAACAGAGAAAACACAGAGTCAATGAGAAGAGCAGCAGGAAGCTCAGCTCTGAGTTGTTGGCTTTTACTATAGGAGTGTCTCTATGTTGAAAGAAAACTACAAATACAATCAAGGTTAGAAACACACCAAGTAACCCAAACATCATCAAAATGATACCCATGATTTCGGTGAATGACAGGAATTCCACTGTCTTAATGATACACTCATCACTTCTGCTATTGGACCAGTATCCGAAAGGGCACTTCACACAGTCAGATGCATCTGGGTGTGGATGAAAATGGAATTGCAATAGAAATGAGTCTGTTAGGTCAATGAGCATCCTTCTGTTTTAAAACTGTTTCATGTTCCTGACAATATTGCATTTATTTTGTATGATTGTTTAGATGTCAACAATTGCTAAATATCTCCATTTGATTCTCTTTCGGTGAACGGCAAGTGTTAAAAGAGCAATTAAGGAAATGTTACCTGTTGTGTTGCTAATCTCTCCTGGAGGACATGGAATACAGTCATAACAACAGATGGGTCGTCCTTTCTGTACAGCCTTCCTAGTGCCTGGAGGACAACTCTCACTGCACACAGACACAGGCACCTGCCACACATCAGGGAAAAGCTAGTGCACAATAATATAAAAATAATATGCCATGTTACATGTTTGCACACGTTTATGCATGCTTGTCTTGTTGATTTATGCCGTTACAATGCATCTGAGCATGCTAACATGTTTTGATCTGAAAGTTAATCTGAACAGAGGCTCTTACGCTCTTTAGTCCACCTCCCCAGATGATGTTGACGGGGTTCATGGTAAACTGTTGGCCTTGGGGCTGGGTTGCATCATAGTAGCCAATTGTTGCCACCTCCATGGTGCCTTTTGTGACCTTTTGCAAGTTTACCAGTTCATATCTTGCAGGGGGGTCACCTTGTCTGTCAAAAAACACAGTTTCTCCCCCATTCATGCTGAAATTGACAGTTTGTAAATAATGTAAAACCTGAAATAACAAAAGATGATTTAAGGACATTTTGCTATATGGAAAAGTAAAGTCTGTTTGTTCCCTGCTATTCAATGTAATTTCTGTATATGTATACATGCTCTACAGAGCAGGAAATGTTTTAGAACAAAATATATATACAGTATTTAGTAATTTCATAGTTTATTTTTAATAAAGTTAAATAATTCAAATAAGTTAAATAATTTCCTTTAATTTAACAACTGTTTTAGACATTTTGGAAAAAAAGCTTTCCTGCTACAGTATATGGAAATCTACTCAACATATATGAATGATTTCATAGTTTATTAAACTTTATTTTTTACATAGTTTGCTTTATCTTATTAACCTGAAATAACAAAGATGATTTAGACATTTTGGAAACAAAGGTTCCCTGCTACAGTGTATTGAATTGTACACAGTAAAATCGGCAGTGTAAAAAAAGTCAAATTAACTCTCACAGTGTATATATAATACACATGTTGAGAGTGTGGATTATATATACACTGTGAGTGTTAATTTGACCTTTTTTAACACTGGCGATTTCACTGTGTACATAAAATATATAATCAATAATTTCATAGTTTATTTTTATATAGTAGGCTTTCATTTATTTTAATCAGTGTTGTTTATGTAGAGTATCTCACCTGCCAGGGTTGTATTGTCATGGTCTGGCCACATGTGGCATTACTAAAAGGGCCTTTTTGTTGCTTACATGAGAGTAAATTGTGTAGTGCATGAGCAACTGCATACACAGCCTGATAGACATTGTTGATGAATCTCAGATCAGACACATCAGTGAAAGGATGTTTAACATATGCCAAGTTCTCAGAGCCATTACATTTCCTTTGCACACTGTTTGGACTGAATGAGCATTTAAATACATTTTCCCAGAATTCTCTGAGAAACATGCTGTTAGGAAACTGAGAGGGATGGACTTCTCGTAGAAAAGGGCCTAGTCCAGGGATCTGTGCGTTGCGGACAGTAAATCCTACAGACCCGACGAGCAGAGTGTGGCCTGGGCCGTCTGCAAGCGAATCATCTGTGATCCAAGCATCACTTCCAATCCACTGCAGACCTGTAATGTTCTGCCTGTATAATTCCTCGACCAGCATCTTGATCTCTCTGTGTGACATGAAGGCCATTATTACCTTTGATGTGGAGCTTTTGATGATTTCTACTGTTTTTATTAGGGAAGTTATTGAGTATGTGCTTTCAAATGAGGCCGAGTACTCAATGCAAATGCCCTCCTCTTGAGCAGCTTTAATGAATGTGGTGATGCCATTTATACCATAATCATTTTCATTGCTTAAGGCTCCCACCCATGTCCAGCCGAAGTGTTTGACCAGCTGGGCCAGCGCTCTGCTTTGGTAGTAGTCATTAGGAATGGTCCTGAAGAACGAAGGAAACTCTTTTCTGTTGCTCAGGCAGGCACAGGTGGCAAAATGACTGATCTGTTTGAAAAACATACTTTTGTGAGAACAGCATGTGATTGTTTTTTTTATTCACGGATTGACCTGTTTTTTTTCTTTTATCGTTTTTTCATCGTAATATACAATACAGAATAATAAATTATGTGGATATGCATTTAAAAAATACAGATTTTAAGTTTTTTTTAGGTTTTCCAAAATGTTGAAAAAAATAATCACATATACATAAGATTTATTAGAAATATTTATTTTGCTGCATTTTTTCTAGGTGTCTGTTCCAATAACGTAAATAGCTCATATTTAATACATTCAAGCACACAAGGTGCTTTAAAAGTATTTTGAAATATTATGTATTATCAGGTTTTGAACAAATTTGTGAAGTCTTTACTCCTTGAATTAAAGTGAAAAGGGCATAAACTAAATACTGATAACCTGTTAAATTCATTAACCTTTGCTTATAATATAATTTGTATTGAAATATATTAAAGAAAACAAAATGGAAGCATTTTACCACAATAATATATTGCCATATTGTCCTCTTTACATTTACATTTATGCACTTAGCAGACGCTTTTATCCAAAGCGACTTACATTGCATTATACTATACACTTTGAACATACAATAAACTAATAATTAATTACAATGTTTGTGTTAACAGAGAGGGACTATGACTAAAAACAAATGACATGAAGTATGGTGATTAGCTTAACTTCAGATGTAGCTGTGTACTAAAGCTAAATTTGAGGGGTAAATCTTACTGTGGGTATATGGAATCGACCCATTATTCTTGCAAAGCCAATGGTTGGAGTTGATGCCGAATGTCCTATAATAGCCTGTGCAGTTTTAATCTTTGTGCAGTTTCTTTCATCAATGACAGGTTCTTGTCCATTGGAAAGTGCAAGTGCAGACTGAAGGATGAAGAATCCACAGGCATTATAGATTTCATATCCCAGTGTGTGGTTTGGAAGGATACTTGGATTTGTATTTATTTCCTCTATTGCAAAGATCATGGTGTATGCAAATTTAAATTCCCTGTAATTGATACTTGATAAGGAGATAAAGATGCAACATGTTAAGAGTAGAAAAACGTTTGCACGAAACAGTACATTTAGTTTAAACAAAGCACATTAAATATAATTAAAGTTACACTACATTAAGCCAAGTAATGTACAAAGTTATACAATTTTGCCTATTAGAAACATACTTACTCCTTGCATTTTGGTTGAGGAGGTAAGCGGTTAAACTTCGGAATTACCCCGGTATAACCGGTGTAAAATGTAAATATGCCCCCAATCTTTAGGTCTCCATCTTTTAGAAACTCAGGCAGCTGTGTGTTGCCCTGTCGCCTACAAACTGGCTGTTGTGCCCTGATGACCACTGACATGAGCAGTAGCAACTCCAGAATCAGCATTGTGGGTCTAATCTTGTCAAATGCTCTGTGACCAGATACAACATTCCCCCTTTATCTAGCCTTAAAGCTTTAGCTGACACCCTGAACAGAGGATGTACTTTAACTGCTATACATCAGTTTAACACAAGGGTAATTATTGTTTATTATTTCTTAAAGACTTGCAACATTTTTACGTCTCAGGGATGTAAAACAATTTTTTTTAATTTAATTTTATTCAAAATTATTTTATTAAGAGATTTTCAGATGTCTGCTTGAGGACTTTTATGACTTAATGCTTCAGATCTGCTTTCAGCTATTTTAAATGCTTGTTAGAGATATTTGAAGGATACACGTCGGAATATTTTATGGCATCATTCAAGTTGAGTATACAGCACACTGAGTCTTAAATCCTTTAAACTTTTGTTGCATATTTTGTAGCATTAGTATTGGACAACGAGCATGCTGGAAATGTCTCAAAGTGGGACTGGAATAATTTGTTTTAGAAAACTACTTTGGTGTCAGTAGGACTGCATACCATATGATTATGCGGAAGAGTTACTAAACATTGTGACAATTGTTAAGTTGTGAAGATAAAATTGATGGTGATTTACCAAACAGGCCTCTTTATAGTATATTGCCTGTTATTCATATTTGATTTAAAATATTAATTCAGTAAAAAGATAAAGAGAATTTAATTTAGAAAATAGAGAATATATACTGTAATAGAGAACAGAAAACAAAAATAAAAGCTAAAATTACAATCTTCATATAATGTAGTCTTATGATTTAGTTTACATGACCACATGCATAATAATTACTTTCCCATCATGTGTTTCTTTGTGTTTTGCTCTGGCTTTAGTAAAATGATGTAACATTTTGGGGCAAATATGCAAAATAATAATCCAAAGCTTGAGGCTAAAATGGCAAATATCTCCACAGCTACAGTAAATTTTCCCGGAGAACTGACATAAGCTGGAATAAATGTGATCCACACAGCACAGAATATGAGCATACTGAATGTGATGAATTTAGCTTCATTGAAATTATCAGGCAGCTTTCGAGCCAGAAATGCCAGAATGAAGCACAAGAGAGCCAGTAGACCAATATAACCCAACACAGCCCAGAAACCAAAAGCTGAACCTACATTACATTCTAAAATTATTCTTTCTTGATAAAGGTTCATGTTCATATATGGGAAAGGAGGGGATATTGTTAACCAAAGCACACAAATTATGACCTGTAATGAAGTGAAGGTTATGACACTGAGTCTTTGCTGCAAGGGCCCAAACCATTTCATGACATTACTTCCTGGAAGTGTGGCCTTGAAGGCCATTAACACAACTAATGTTTTCCCCAGAACACAAGAGATACAGAGGACAAAAGTGATCCCAAACGCTGTGTGATGTAACATACAGGACCATTCAGTGGGTCGACCAATGAAAGTAAGTGAACAGAGAAAACACAGAGTCAATGAGAAGAGCAGCAGGAAGCTCAGCTCTGAGTTGTTGGCTTTTACTATGGGGGTGTCCTTATGTATAAAGAATACTACAGCGATGCCTAATGTAAAAGATACACCCAACAAAGAAAACGCTACTAGAACAATTCCCATCACATCTTCAAATGACAGAAATTCTGCAAGTTTCAGGACACACGTGTCTCTCCATTTGTTGGACCAAAAGGTAGGAGGGCACTTGAGACAAGTCACAGAATCTGAGGATGTAAATTGAATATAACAGTTACTTTTTATCTGAGAACCCTCTTTCTTATTAACCTAGCTTTAGAGGCTGTGTCCACTGAGGCGTTTACGCCTGCGGCCGGCATGTTTTTTCAATTGTTTCCTATGGAAACCCCACGCTTTTAAAAAAAGCCATCAGCTGACGTTTTTTTTTGCGCTCTGCGCTGGTGCTATGCATTATTTTCACGCTCAGCGCCGGCGTTCGACCGAGCGCCCCGAGTTGAAAAATGCTCAACTTTGGGAAGAACGCTGGGCGTTTTCAGCCGCGCTCCTGCCGTTTTCAGCCGCGTAAATGCGCCTCGGTGGACACAGCTCCTTAGACATGAAATGTAATATACCTGTCTCATTGCTGATTTCTCCATCTGCACATGGAATACAGTCATAACAGCAGACAGGTCTTCCTTTCTGTACAGCCTTCCTAGTGCCTGAAGGACAACTGTCACTGCACACAGACACAGGCACCTGTAAATGTAACAGTTTCCACCAAATTACTGTAATGTTTCCAGCAAAAGCACATATACTGCTTTGTGAACTACAAGAATTACCTTGTGTTCATTTTGGGCCCAGACTATGCTTATGTTTTTAAATGAAAGCTGTAAATCAGGTGGCAAAGATACATCATAGAAACCCACTTTAATAAACTTGGTTGTTCCATCCTTCCCCTGCTGCCAGTTTAAGAGGTCGTACCTCGTTGCCGGATCTCCATTCTCATCAAAGTACACTTTTTCACCAGTTTCCGTAAAAAAACTGACTTCCTTTAAGGCATTAAGTACCTGAAGAGGAAAACCAAGTTATATTCATTTCTGAAGAAAACTTGACACGACTAATTTAATATATGTGCAGCTCATGCTACCTGCCACGTGTTGTTGATTTTTTCCAGGCATTTATTTGCACTGCCTTGGTTTAGGTCCCATTTTGAACAGTTCATTGTGCGGTTTAGAGTATGAGCGACAGCATACACTGCCTTGTATACATTATTAGCGATCTGTAATTCTGTGACATCTGTGTATTGGTTCTGCACATTGATCAGGCTTTCATTGCCTTTGCATATATTACCACTTAATGCAGTTTCTTGTGAGGGGATTTTACATTCAAATACAGTTTCCCACAACTCTTTATACAGAGCTACACCAGACGATGGGCTGAGTTTGGTAAGAAACTCCTCAAGGCCTCTTATTTCAGCTTTTGGGATGGCAAAGCCCATGGACCCTCTGAGAATGTGTTGCCATTTACCAGTAGCAATGTTCATATCAGAGATCCAAGACTCACTACCAATCCACTGCAGCCCGGTAATATTCTGCTGGGCTAATTCACCCAGAAGAACCTCCATGTCTGAGTAAGATACAAAAGCCACAATCACTTTAGAGCTTGCACTTTTAACAATGTTCACGATTCTCTGAATTTCTTCTTTGGGATCGGTCCTGAAGAATGCTTCTGAAAATTCCACACACACTCCGAATTCTGTGGCTGCTTTGATAAATGTGTTCATGCCGTTGTTTCCGTAGTCGTTATCGCTGCAGAGAGCCCCCACCCACGTCCAGCCAAAATATTTCACCAGGTTGGCCAGTGCTCTGCTCTGGTAGTAGTCACTGGGAATAGTTCTGAAGAATGATGGGTGTTTCTTTCTGTCGCTAAGGCAGGCACAGGTTGCAAAATGACTGATCTGCAGGATCCCCATTAAACACAATAGAATAATATATTAGTAGGAACATTCTTACACGTTATTGCAAAATGAGTCTGGTCATGAGAGAAATATCAACAGATAAAAATACAAACCACCGGTATATGCAGAGGCCCAACAGTAGCTGATATGGCAATAGTTGGAGTTGAGGATGTTTCTGCAATGACAGCTTGGACTGTGATAGGTCTTTGACAGGACAACTGAGAAGCATTTTCCTCATTAACTAGTGACAGAGAGGCTCTGAGAGCCATTTCTATGGATCCACATGAATCATAGATTTTGTAACCCAACCTGACACCCGGAAGAATATCAGATCTGTTGTTGATTTCTTCTATGGCAAATACCATTGTCTGTGCATTCTGAAACTCTCTGAGGCTCAAACTATAAAATACAGTCAAAGTTATGATTTAGTCTTGATTGGACAAACAGGTCAGCAATGCAATGATTAAAATACCTTCTGTAAATTACAGCAATTATTTTAACTTGATTTGTACATGTCAAATAATCTCCATACAACATATCACTGCTCACCTCTTACATTTTGGCCGCTCTGGTCTTGATGTGAATGTGGGTATCATCTCCTCCCAGCTGTTGTGGAAGGAGAAGATGCCCCCGATTGTCACATCCCCATCTCTTCTGAGCTGAGGGCTGTCTGGAGGCCCCCATAACTTGCATGGAGGGTCGGCTGCTCTCACCATTGTGAACAGAAGCCATGTGTGCAGGAACCCCATTCTTACCCCTTAAGACGATAAACCTCTGATAAGGTCTTATATAACAGCGTTTTATTCCACGTTGTGGGTGTTGCTTTTACAAATGCATTGCGTGTTTTCTGCCTTGAACCTTAGCCAATGAGAAAGAATCACGTACATATTTATAATCTTATACTGCTTTGGAAAATATAGCGGAATGTAGGTTACGCAATCTTTTAAACTTGACTATCAAGCAAACTAAACAGGAAATTGTTATGGCAGTGCCAGATGGCTGACAGCATCACAAGTATGTGCAGAAACAACATAAGAACAAAAGTCAAGGGCCCTCTAAATCTGACACTGATAAAACTTCTAAACAATATAAACAACAAAATGTGCATTATGGCTGTAAATCAGCACGACTGTGATTCGGTTGTAAGCACAAGGCCACAGCATGCTAATATGTAGAAATAATAGTACAATTGTGAGTGTTATAGTGCTTTTTCAACAGTTCAACGGACATTGCACAGAATGTAAATAGGACATTTTTGTAGATATACTCTGACACTACAGATCTGTCATTGCTGTGTGTACTTCAAAAGATCCAAGACCATGTGACTAATCTGAGAACGTCACCTTAAAACTAGCAACCATTAGTATTCGACTGCAGTGTTCATTACAATGTTGTTTTCATAATTTTATTTGTGAGAAGATGCACTTACTAGTAAATACTTGCTAATGTCTATCTGTCTCTTTATACTGATAGTAGAATTAGACCCTATTCTGACACCTAGTGCCATTGCTGCATGACGTTTGTTAACCAGAGTGATTTAAGTGTTGTTTTAGTTTTATTAATATTTTGAATTAGTTGTACTATGGTTGCTGCAAAGCACTAAGATGTCGTTACGTTTAGCTTCTTTGCCGATTGAGATAACATATTTACTAAACATATTCTGTAGAGCAGTTATAGAAACAATATGGTGAATTCCATGCAAGGGGACCCATGGTGTATGTAGATAGAAATAGCTCATTCTAAGATAATAAAAACATAATGCTTCATTATGTAACATCTTTATACACCTCTGAAGACATAGTTCTGTTAGTAGATCCTCCTTAATATCACAAATTGCACCTTTAATGATAGTTTTTCTAGCAATTGTGTTTTTGTCATTTTATTATTTATTCAAATGTTGCTGTATACGTTTCGTTGATTTTTGTTTCAGTTCTGGTTTTAGCTTTTATTTTCATTTTATAACGTTTGTGCCTCAGCTTTTAGTTTATTGCCTTGGCAGCATTTCTTATATTTGGATAGTTTAATTGTTTCATATAATGTTCAGGCCAATAATTTATTTTATTTCAATGAACAATAACAATGTCTTAAGGGTTTTAGCTTCAGTGAAGCTTTAGTAAGCTTTAGATGTAATGTCAACTTGGCGGCGCCCATGAGGGGGCGCCCTGCTTCCACGTAGACCAAAAACGTTTTTATTAAACTAATATTATAAAACTAATGTTTAAAGTCCTTAACCTCCTAATGGACATAAATGTATTCATCAAAAATGTTACATTTGAGAAAAAAAGAATAAAGCTGTGTTTTTAAGAACAACATAATTATTGAATAAGGAAACATAAATAACAAACTAGCATTAGGATTGTTTAATCTGTTTATTGTTTGCTCCTAAATACTGAAAAAACAACTGTATCTTTGAAGGAGGCGTGTTGTGGTGTGGTGACTGTTGATTTCTTGTTGGTCTTTATTTTTATTATGTCTCTGTTTGTTTCATTGCTGTAGTAGTTTTATACTTACTTATTCTGTTTGGACTATTGGGTCATAAACATCTTTCTTATTGCAAACTTGCTCCATCTGGAATACAAGACCTTTTCTAGGCCTCTATGATTTTCAAGTTCTGAAAATGTTTGGCTATCATATCACACAACAGTTCAGTCATGTTTATTTTTATTTGTAGAAATGGTCTAACAGCCTATGTTGGTGATGTTTTTTCACAAACTTTATTAATGTTTAATGTAATGTTTTTGTCATGACAAGCTTTTTAGTATTAAATTCAGGTCTCAGTAAAATTATATAGCATTTTGGCAAGAAAATACAGAACAGTAAACCATAGCTGGAGCCCAAAATGGCAAATATCTCCACAGCTACAATAAACTTTCCTGGTGAACTTACATAAGCCGGTATAAAACTTATCCAAACTGCACAGAATATGAGCATACTAAAAGTGATCAATTTAGCTTCATTAAAGTTATCAGGTAGTTTCCGTGCAAGGAAAGCTAAAACAAAGCAGATGACAGCCAGAAGACCAATATAACCCAACACAGCCCAGAAACCTACAGCTGAACCTAAATTACATTCTAGAATGATTTTGTCTTGATAATGATTTAAATTCATAAAGGGAAAGGGAGGAGAGACTGTTAACCAAAGCACACAGATAAGAACCTGTATAAGTGTAAAGGCAAGAACAGTAAGACGTTGTTGTACAGGCCCAAACCATTTCATGACATTACTTCCTGGAAGTGTGGCTTTTAAGGCCATTATCACAACTATTGTTTTTCCCAGTACACATGAGATACAGAGGACAAAAGTGATCCCAAACGCTGTGTGACGTAACATACAGGACCACTCAGTGGGGCGACCAATGAAAGTAAGTGAACAGAGAAAACACAGAGTCAATGAGAAGAGCAGCAGGAAGCTCAGCTCTGAGTTGTTGGCTCTGACAATAGGTGTACTTCTGTAGGTGTAGAAAATAAGCATGGTTACTATTGTGAAAAAAACCCCAACTAATGAAAACAATGCTAGAAGTATTCCCATTATTTCATCATATGACAAGAATTCAACTTCTTTTGGGATGCAGGCGTCTCCTCTTGTATTTGACCATTGTGCAAAAGGGCATTTGAGGCAAGCAATGGAATCTAGAAAGGCAAAAAAAAGCAATTTTATATAAAAATGTCTAATACCTAATATCTAATACTAGATAATAAGATTATTGTGTACCTGTTCTGTTACTGATCTCTCCTGGTGGACATGGAATACAGTCATAACAGCAGACAGGTCGTCCTTTTTGCACAGCCTTCCTAGTTCCAGAAGGACAACTTTCACTGCACACAGACACAGGCACCTGCCATATACAAATACATACAGTACACACAAACATGAAATCTGTTTACTCGACTGTACTACTAAATACATTTTTGTTTGTAGGTTTATTTTTTTTAAATACAACACATGCTTTACCCCGTTACTTTCTTCTCTCCAGACTATCAGAACATTGTTCATGGAGAAACGCTGACCTTTAGGCAAAGATGCATCATAGTAGCCTATGGTTTGGACCTTCATTTTTCCTTTATTAACACTTTGCAGATTGATCAGCTCATACTTCGCTGGGGAATCTCCGTTGTTGTCAAAAAAGAAATTTTCACCACTGGGTGTGGTAAAATTGACCAATTGCAAGACGTTTAAGACCTTCAGCACACAAGTGAATAAAAACATTGGTGTCTGCGGGGCTAAATATGGTTATAGTTTATGATTGTTTCATTATGTTCATAGAAAATGTTCTGGCCTTACCTGCCATGGCTTTATTTGATTAAGCTTTAGACAGGCATTAGAAGTTGAGCTTTTGTTTTGCTCACATGAAAGCAAGTTATCGATCGCATGGGCCACTGCATAAACAGCTTTATATATATTATCAGAGATCCTTAAATCAGTTACATCAGTGAAGGAGTTCTGCACATCACGCAGGTGCTCTGACCCGTTACAGCTCATTTTTACCTTACTCTGAGTCAAAGAGCAGTCAAAGACATACTCCCAGAATTCTCTGAGAAACGTGCTGTTAGGGAACTGAGAGGGATGGACTTCTCGTAGAAAAGGGCCTAGTCCAGGGATCTGTGCGTTGCGGACAGTAAATCCTACAGACCCGACGAGCAGAGTGTGGCCTGGGCCGTCTGCAAGTGAATCATCTGTGATCCAAGCATCACTTCCAATCCACTGCAGACCTGTAATGTTCTGCCTGTATAATTCCTCGACCAGCATCTTGATCTCTCTGTGTGACATGAAGGCCATTATTACCTTTGATGTGGAGCTTTTGATAATATTCACTATTCTCAGTATTTCGTTGTATGGACCAGTACTTTCGAAGGCTTCAGTGTACTCAATGCACACTCCCTCTTCATGAGCAGCCGTAATGAATGTGGTTATCCCGTTTATTCCGTAATCATTTTTATTGCTTAACGCTCCAACCCACATCCAGCCAAAGTGTCTGACCAGCTGGGCCAGCGCTCTGCTCTGATGGTAATCGCTAGGAATAGTTCTGAAGAAGGAGGGATATTCTTTTCTATTGCTCAAGCAAGCACATGTAGCAAAATGACTGATCTGCAGACAGAAGAAAACAAGTGCTGTGTATTGTGCATATATGATGACACATTTTTTATATCAAAACTAATATTATAACATAAAAAAAGAAAACAAATTGAATATCTCACCACCGGTATATAAAATCTTCCAACAATCCGTGCAAAACTCATAGTTGGTGTTGATCCGGAATGTCCAATAATTGCTTGGACTGTCTGTGGTTTGGTGCAGTTTTCTGATATTTGGGATTTCTCCACACCATTTACCAATGTCATTGCTGCTCTAAGTATGTCTGTGGATCCACACTTATTGTAAATCATGTAACCCAGTGTTACTCCGGGAAGAATATCTGTGGCTTTGTTTATCTCATCTATTGCAAACATCATTGTGTGAGCGAGCTTGAATTCTCTGAAACTGAAACTTAAAGGAAAATGTCATGTCAGCAATGTTATAATATTTATACTAAATGCAATACAAATGTAAGGCAGCAAATAATTTTTTACAGTGTTCCTATTTCAATTGTTTAAGTACATCAACTTGGCTTTATAAGTTATTTCAACTTACTATGTTTTGGCCATTGGTGAGTTGATATAACTTAATATAACAACTAAATAAGTTGTATTTGTTTAACTTACTTTGATGTGTTGAAGTAATTTAAAAAAGCTGAAATTACTCGTAAAGCCAAGTTGATAGCACTTAAAAAGTTAAGACAAATATTTTTTTTACAGTGAATGTTACACAATAGCATTTTCTTTAGCCTACTTACTTTAAAAGACAATGTTTTGTTTCTTAACAATTAACATACATTTCCCCAAAGAGTGTTAATTAGGAATTCATATGACAATTCAAGACAAATATGTTTTTTTTTCTGAGATATACCTACTCCTTGCATGGACGTATTACCGGCATTTTTGTAAAGGAATCTAGGTAACCGTCTTGTGTGGTGCGGAAGGAAAAGATGCCCCCAATGATCAGGTCTCCATCTTTCTCTAGTTCAGGCTGCTGGTGATGCCACTGTGGCCTGCAGTCAGGCTTTTCTGCCTGAGATAACAGGACCCTTAAAAGCAGTTGAAGTGTCAGCATGGCAGCTCTGTAACATGCGTTTAGCAGACCACCGGATTTATACAGTCTGAGATCCCAAACATGTGAAGCCTGTCACGGCATTAGATCTCAGGAGACACATAGTACCAATCACATTGTAGTTCATTGTTCTCAAGGAAACACATTTTCAGCCTTCTAACCACCAGTTTTTGCTTCTGGAAATGTTAATCTAGTTTTCCTTTTGTTAACAAGTGCTGCAAAATAATTGACATATAACTTATTTCGTGATTTACGTCTTGTCAGCCAGTGTTAATTTTTTTGACAAAGAACTTTTGTAAATGTTTTGGCTGCTGAAACAAGACACAGAGACGCACGAATGACACAGAGCACAGTTTCCGCCTTGTGTATAAACTAATTACTGCAAAAAAAATCAATGCCCGTGTGTGACCTGTATGTGCGGTCACAAAATTTGGCTCTGACATTAATATACAGGACGAAATTTGCATCACGCACACTGTATGCTGACCCTCGCACACACATAAAAAGTGAAGTTTACTTAGAGTAAATATTTTGTGATTTTTAAGGTCCTTCTTTGGTTTATGGAGTGTCCAACAACAAGTTTACGTACATACATGGTGTAAAAACACTTTCATTTTCTAATAATAGGCAGTTATTATTACCTTACTTCTTTACAGACTCTCAGATGATTCGTTCAGCGATTCATCTGTCTAATCCCCTTCCTTTCTATCAGCCTACTCTGATCTGATTGGTCAGATGGTCTAGTCCAGTGTTTCTCAACCGGGGGTACCCGGACCCCCAGTGGTCCGTGGCGTAAATGCAGGGGTCCATAGAAGCCTTTAAAAATTTAGTTATTATCTTGCATTTAGAGTTTGAAATTAACACTTTATCCAGAGAAGAAGACTGTTAAACATGAGTTCAACAAATATGATAAATTGAAAAAATAAATTGAAATTCACACTATATTCGACTGGTATTTGTGTTCGCATTCATTAAAAGTATTATTTAAATTGTATTTGGTTAATTTCTGTGACAGTACATATATATTCTATGTGCGGGGCATCGCCCCAGATCCTCCTACTTTTGCTGATAGCGTATCAATATTGAGTTTTACATGTTTGACTTCATGTGATTGGACAATTCTCAACCGTTTCACAGAGAATCCTTTACTCACCCAGAACCCCGGTACGGAACATTATCAAGTTTAGAATTATAGACTGTATGAACGTGATTTACAAATTCACTCCAAAAGTGGTAAAGGATGAGCTTTACTCACCCTTAGTATAAAGTGTTTACACTGCACGCGAGCAACGCGACAACCACTATAATCAGTGATGCTATTTGCATTGGATGCTGTGCGCTGCGTAAGTAATCCTTGTTATTGTTTTTTTTCTGTTTACTCTCTGTAAAACTGTAGTACACTTTTTACTATTTACACTAGTAAACTGTAGTAAATTGTAAGGTGCTGTTATATTTTATAGCTATATATAGATTTTATAAACGTTTTCTGTCATGATCGAGGAGTGGTAAGGACACAAGTACAGATGACCCAGACGCAGACAGCGGGTAAGGGGTTAACAAGAAATTTAATAAAATAATAATACAAAACAAAGACCCATGTGGGGGTACAATAACAAACAAAGGTATAACATGACATCAGGGAAAAGGACTAACTACACCTAACGAGACTAAGACAACACTTGAATTAAATACAAAATAACTAACTAAACTGACAAGAAACAGGAACTCACCCACATATGACACACACACAACAGTACAATGATCCAGCACAGGACATAAAACACAGGGACCTTATAAAGGGGACAAATCAAGAGGGAACAGGTGTGGGGCATGAACTAATTATCAATCAATAATGAGGAGACGAAAGGGCGGGAACAGAGACGCAACACTGGAGAGTGGAAGACCAACAGGGTCAAAACGCCTCTCTCCACATAAAACAAGAGGTTCTGTCATGGCTCTGCCACAAGATCAAGAAAAGCAAGACAAGATGGGGCAGAACCATGACAGTTTTCATTAGTAGGCTACTAACTATATTTGTTGTGCTTGTATAGCTTAACACAAATAAATGACGAGACACCTGATGGACTGTTATTATTCTTTACTGAACTAAAGTTAACTGAAAAGTTACTCTCATAATTTGTTACAGAAGAGATGGATGGCCAACCAAAACACTAAACAGGGTTACTCTCTCTCTCTGTGGTCCTTATTATCAATTCCAGAGTTTCCTGAACACTCCATACACTACAGTAGTGAATTGATAAACTAGAAAATACTGTATTATACCTTAATATTTACTATGTTACGGTTCAAAAACACTGTAGCATCTAGGAATTTTACTACAGTTTACTATTATAAACTATAAAGTATACAGCAATATTTTTTTCATTTATTAGTGTTAATAAACACCATTACATGCTTTGATAGTTAAACGTTTACATCACATGTCAAATGGTTTGTTTCCCCCCTCAAAAAAATTGCACCAGCCGCCACTGTTCTGCGCACCGCCGCAAAAAGTCGAACAAGCATATTTTCATTGAAGCACGCTCATTACCATATTCATGAGCTTAAGCTCTTAGCAATAAACAGTAATGGCATCAATTTCACCTCATCAGTTTAACACACGGATGGATCAGAACTCAGAAGTGTAACAGAGGCCTTCTAGTGTGTGAACGTGTGCATGTGCAAACAGCAATCTTTGTTAGATCACTCATCTGTTTCCGAGACCTGACATTGGACCGATTGGCCTCTTATTCGGAGCGGTTTCGAGTCAAAAGATGGTTTGAGATATGATGTGGTCCAGTTCTCAAAAAAGGTTGAGAACCACTGGTCTAGTCTGCTGTGATTGGTCTACCGTGTGCAGTATCGCAAATGGAACATGGGGGGCATTACACGGAGTGACGCAAATCTGATCCGGAACTGAAATTAGAACAACAGATGACTCGTTCGCGTGATTCAGAGTCGACTCCTTTTTTCCCAAGCCAGTAACTTTGTTATTCGTTCACTTTCGGCTTTACAAATTGGCAGACTGCTGACATTCACACACAGCAACATTACACACTCTTTAAGGCGGATTTATGGTTATGCATCGGACCTACACTGCAGCCTCTAAGCCATAGGCTATGCATTGGTTTTCATTTATACTTCTGCGTCGACATGCAATTACACATGCAGACCATTGGTAGGTAGGGCATGTTGCTGGTGTAACCCTAAGTATCAATGCAAACGGCGAAGAAGCAGCAGTTTGTTGTGTTTGTTGTATAAGTATGAGGAAATGCGACGCTATCCCTGTTTTTGTTTGAGGGAGGGGTTCTAGAAGACCAATCACTACCAGTGGGGGTCAATTTGATTCGCTGCTAATGTTGATTGACATCTGATTATACCTCTCCTTGAACGAAGTTTTTACTTTGACATTCGGCAGCAGTGTAGTGCAGTTGCTGATTTAGAGATACTCAAGAAGGAAACATCATATTTTCACTATTAAGTTTCACTATTTTGCCTTGGGTTTGGGATTTGTGAACAACTTTTCATTGTAAGTTAGCGTTAGGCTCTATTAACAGATGATTAATTAGATAAGAGCGATCTGATCCCAACATACATATTATTTATTATCGTTATGTTTACATCAGGGGGATGGAAATTAACAGAGGCTTTTGAAAAAAAAGGACAACAAGGTGAACAAAAATGCCCTCAAAATTCAAGGTAATAGGGGAAAACTGCCCCGGCACAATAAAAACTAACTACGACTGTCGCAATCTAAATAAGATTTAGTGAAAATGAACAAATATGGGTTACTGTCATGGCTCTGCTTCCTTAGTCATGTTTTTCTTGGTCCTGTAGCAGAGCCATGGCAAAGTCTTTGGTTATGTGTGGAGAGAAACATATTATTGTCCTTTTGACAATAATATGCGTTCTCTCCAGTGTCTTGTCATTGGCCCCGCCCCTCTCATTTCCTGTATCGTCTCCCTCTTGTGTCTTATGTTCTACACCTGCCCTTGCTGATTATCCCTCGTTTGTCTTCCCTATATATACCCTCTTGTTTCTTTGTCCTGTGCTCGTGTATTACGTTGTGTTTGCGTTGTGCTCATGGTCCTGTGTTACCCTGGTTCCTGTTCTGTGCCTTGTCCTTTATCCGTGAGTTGTGTTTTTAGTCTTTGTCACCCTGCCGTGTTGTTTTTTTGTAAGACGTTGTGTCGTGCCTTGTTTTGTTAGTTTGTTTTTGCCCCCCCGTGGGAAGTGTTTTGTTTCAGTTTTTTATCTCAGTTTTGTTTTCCCCATTGTGGGTGTTTTTGTTTTGTGTTTTGTGTAAAATAAATATTATTTGTTAACCCCTTCACTGCTGCCTGCGCTTGGGTTCTTCTTCTGCCAGACCTTGACAGAATACACGAGCCACTACGAACCCAGTAGGCAGCATGGGCACGAGACGGTCCCACCAGGCTCGCCTCCTCTGCGGCATTCGTCAGGGGAACGATGACATCGAGGACTATCTGTATAGGTTCCTGGATGCCGCAGAGGAGGATGTCTTCGGGGAGGAGGAGGTGGCGGTGCTTTTTAACGCCGGTCTCAGGGACCCCCTGTCGCGGGCGGAGATGCGGTCGTTGAGACCGCTGGACTTCGATGTCGTGTGGCGGTACGTCATGAACCGACCGGAGTCCAGGGTCTCAACACGTCACTACCACCCATCTCCGCTGGCCGCCATACAGGAGGGTCAGACCCTGCAGATCGGGGTTTTAGGCATTGCCACACCGCTCTCCTCAACCCATGCAGCCTCGCCACCAGTAAGCCTAGGTGGCAAGCGGGGGAGACGTGAGTCCTGGGGAACCACCTCCGAGGAGTCCCAGCCGGAGCCAGCCGTTCCGTATACCTCCTTCCATCACCCGACCACCAGCCGGGTGGCTAGGCGGAAGAAGAAGAGGCAACGGCGGGCAGCGCGGACTCCTACCCGGCCAGTGCAGCCGGCGTCCAGTCCGGTGCAGCCGGCGTCCAGTCCGGTGCAGCCGGCGTCCAGTCCGGTGATCCAGCCGGCGTCCTGTCCGGCGTCCAGTCCGGTGCAGCCGGCGTCCAGTCCGGTGCAGCCGGCGCCCAGTCCGGTGTCCAGTCCGGTGTCCAGTCCTGTGTCTAGTCTTGTGTCCAGTCTTGTGTCCAGTCATGTGTCCAGGCCGGTGATCCAGCCGGCGTCCAGGCCGGTGATCCAGCCAGCGTCCAGTCCGGTGATCCAGCCGGCGTCCAGTGCGGTGATCCAGCCGGCGTCCGGTGCGGTGATCCAGCCGGCGTCCGGTGCGGTGATCCAGCCGGCGTCCGGTGCGGTGATCCAGCCGGCGTCCGGTGCGGTGATCCAGCCGGCGTCTGGTCCGGTGATCCAGCCGTCATCCGGTCCGGTGATCCAGCCGGTGTCCGGTCCGGTGGTCCAGCCGGCGTCAAGCCCTGTCCAGCCGGCCTTCCAGCCGGCGTCAAGCCCTGTCCAGCCGGCGTCAAGCCCTGTCTAGCCGGCCTTCCAGCCGGCGTCAAGCCCTTTCCAGCCGGCCTTCCAGCCGGCGTCAAGCCCTGTCCAGCCGGCCCCTGGGAAACTGCCAAGGCCAAGGACTGTCCCCCCCAGGACTTCCCCTAAGTTCCCCAGGACTTCGCGCCCTCGAGCGCAGCCGGGGACTGGGACTTCTCCCCACCTCCCTTTTGGACTGCCCCCTATGGGCCTTTGTTTGGCCCCACCCCCCTCCCATGGTTGTTGTTTTTATTGTCTCACCCTAGTCCCTTTGTAATTTTGTCTTGTCTACCTCTTATTCTGTTCTCCATGTTTTGTCTGGTCTTGTCTTTGTCTCAGTCTTCCTTGTCTTGTCCGTCTACCCCTTGGTGAGCACCTGGAGGTGCTCATTAAAGGGGGGGCTTCTGTCATGGCTCTGCTTCCTTAGTCATGTTTTTCTTGGTCCTGTAGCAGAGCCATGGCAAAGTCTTTGGTTATGTGTGGAGAGAAACATATTATTGTCCTTTTGACAATAATATGCGTTCTCTCCAGTGTCTTGTCATTGGCCCCGCCCCTCTCGTTTCCTGTATTGTCTCCCTCTTGTGTCTTATGTTCTACACCTGCCCTTGCTGATTATCGCTCGTTTGTCTTCCCTATATATACCCTCTTGTTTCTTTGTCCTGTGCTCGTGTATTACGTTGTGTTTGCGTTGTGGTTGTGCTCATGTTCCTGTGTTACCCTGGTTCCTGTTCTGTGCCTTGTCCTTTATCCGTGAGTTGTGTTTTTAGTCTTTGTCACCCTGCCGTGTTGTTTTTTTGTAAGACGTTGTGTCGTGCCTTGTTTTGTTAGTTTGTTTTTGCCCCCCCGTGGGAAGTGTTTTGTTTCAGTTTTTTATCTCAGTTTCGTTTTCCCCATTGTGGGTGTTTTTGTTTTGTTTTGTGTAAAATAAATGTTATTTGTTAACCCCTTCACTGCTGCCTGTGCTTGGGTTCTTCTTCTGCCAGACCTTGACAGGTTACAGCATAACATTTTGATCTGTTACAGCTTTGAGCAGTACAGCCAATCACAGTTCAGCGTATGAATATACTGGCCAATCAGAGGTGTTTAAATGACTCACCAGTGAAGAAGAGTTCTGTTGAAATGCACCGTGCTAACAAAGTTTATCATGAACAACCATGTACAGACACTATTTAAGAAAGAGATTCATTGTGCAGAGCAGTCAGACTCTTTCATGTATAACCGGAAGCCATTGAATGAGTATAATAAAAAATATTATTTAAACTAATTTGCATTTAATCAAAGGACTATGACTAAAACTAAATATAAAATTGCTGTTGAAATTAATACTGGTGTCTGTGGAGCTTGGGAAACATTTCATAAACTTTTATTTTTATTTGTTATAACTAGTATTTTATAAATAAAACACACAGATCATTACTTGCCCATCATGTGCCTCTTAGAGTTCTTTTCTGGTTTGAGTAAAATCACATAACATTTTGGGAGAAAGATGCAGAACAGCAAACCAAAACTTGAGGCTAAAATAGCAAATATCTCCACAGCTACAGTAAACTTTCCAGGAGAACTGACATAAGCTGGAATAAAAGCGATCCATACAGCACAGAATATGAGCATACTGAATGTGATGAATTTAGCTTCATTGAAGTTATCAGGCAGCTTCCGAGCCAGAAAAGCCAGAATGAAGCACCAGAGAGCAAGAAATCCGACATAACCTAAAACAGCCCAGAAACCTAGAGCTGAGCCCACATTACACTCTAAAATGATCCTTTCTTTGAAGTAATTTATATTTTTAAAAGGAAAAGGAGGAGTGGTTGTCAGCCAAAGTATACAGATAAGAACCTGTATAAGTGTGAAACCTAGAACACTGAGCCTCTGTTGTACAGGCCCAAACCATTTCATGACATTACTTCCTGGAAGTGTGGCCTTAAAGGCCATTAACACAACTATTGTTTTTCCCAGAACACAAGAGATACAGAGGACAAAAGTGATCCCGAATGCTGTGTGACGTAACATACAGGACCACTCAGTGGGACGACCAATGAAAGTAAGTGAACAGAGAAAACACAGCATTAGTGAAAACAGGAGCAGAAAGCTCAGCTCTGAGTTGTTTGCTTTAACTATTGGAGTGTTTTTATATCTGAAGAATATGACTGCAACTAACATTGTTATAAATGCACCAACAATAGAAATTGTTGTGAGCAAAATCCCCATGATCTCCTCATAGGATAAATATTCAGTCTCTTTCTTAACACATCCATCTTTTTTCCGATTTGACCAGAAGTCTTCATGGCACCGCAGACATGTCACAGAATCTGTTAATGAATAGTTATTATTAATAACAGCAATATCAATTTATTTTGTTCTTTTTAAATATGCATTTTTACCTGTCATGTTACTAATTTCACCTTCAGTACATGGAATACAGTCATAACAGCAGACAGGTCTTCCTTTCTGTACAGCCTTTCTAGTGCCTGGAGGACAACTCTCACTGCACACAGACACCGGCACCTGCAACCCACAGATTTAAACTTTTATTATAATGCTGTTACATGTATTACATTAAGTTTTGGCCGAATAGACATTGTGATAACACACAATACACTCAAATGACATGTCCCTTAATCTCACCTTTGTTTTATTATTTGCCCATATAATTGAAGCTGTATTCACTGACATACGATCATTCACAGGAAGAGATGCATCATAAAGTCCAACGGATACAAATTCATCATGTTTTATTTGACCTGGTTGCCAATTTATTATCTCATATTTTGCCACTGCCTCTCCATTTTCATCAAAGTAAACCTCCTCGCCATCTTTGGTTTTGAAATGCACTTTTCTCAGGTTCTTCAGAAACTGAAAGAGTTGACACACATGCACACACACAAAGTGATACACATTTGTTATATTTTTTTCATGTGACAACACTTTTTAGAAGAGTGGAGGTACATAAATAGTGTTAACGCACTGTTGAGGGATCAGGCTGTTTCTTTGTTTCACATTTGTCCGTGCAGCCCAGAAGGTCATGAAGTGCATGAGCTACAGCGTACACTCCTTTATACACATTACTGAAGATGGGCATGAGTGACATGTCTGTGAATGTGTTTTGCATGTCAGACAGTTCCTCTTTGCCTGAACATTCGGTTGTGAATGATGAATCGTTTTTATTGGAGTATTTACACTGAAACAGAGATTCCCAGAGCTCAGTGAAAATGGCACTTCCTGAAGACTTCAGTGGTTTTATATCTAGTATGAAATCTTTTAAACCTGTAACTTCATTTTTAGGTATAGCCAGCCCAACAGCCCCCTGCAAAATATGGTGTTTATCCATACTGGCAATGACTGAATCTGAGATCCAGCCTTCTGTGCCCACCCACTGAAATCCTGTAATATTGTGTTCAACAAATTTATGCAACAGAACCTCCAAGTCCCAGTGTACAAGAAATCCCACAATCACTCGAGAAGTAGAGCTTTTAATCTGCTCAATTATTCGCAGTACTTTATCTTCTGGGTACGTTCTGAAAAACGGGAGGGAATATTCCAGACAGATGCCCATTTGCTCAGCTACTTTAGTGAAAGTGGCCATTCCAGTATTGCCATAATCATCATCTGTTCTAATGGCTCCCACCCAGGTCCAGCCAAAGTGTCTGACCAGTTCTGCCAATGCTCTGCTTTGATAATAATCACTTGTTATTGTTCGCAGAAATGAAGGATATTTGATTTTGTCACCGAGACACTCACAGGTGGCATAATGACTGATCTAGGAAAATTTGAGCGATTTAATTATTATAATATATTTACATCAAAATAATATAAAACTTTTTAGGACAGTTTAAATTCTGGAAGTTTATACTAAGGAAATAAAGCCATACAGTAACAGAAACATGGTGATAGTAAAAAAAAAAAATTAGTACCATTGGAAGTTTAAATGGTCCAATACTTTTTGCCATTGCCATGCATGCTGATGAGGTTGTGTCTCCTAGTATGGCTTGCACATAGCCTTGCTTTGTGCAAGACTCATTAGAGGTTGTGTTCTCATGCCCATTAGCAAGAGCCATAGTCACTCGAACAGCCATTGCCATCGAGCCGCATGTGTCATAGACCTTGTAGCCCAATTTGACCCCCGGCAGCAAAGTAGAGCTGTTGTTAATTTCCTCTATAGCGAAGAGCATTGACTGTGCATACTGGAAGTCTCTGCAATTAAGACTTGGTTAAAAAAGGACATTCATTACATTTAGATAAAGCTAAATAAATTCCAATATTTTATTGAATTAAGCAGTAATAGGTATGTCAACACCTAACATAAATAAAACTTTACATTTAATTTGAAAAAGACGGCACTGATTCTCAGGTTTTCCCTACCTGATGCACTTCAGTGGAGGTGGTGTAATTGAATATGTTAGTTGTCTGACCTCCCAGCTACTGTGGAAGGAGAAAACCCCTCCAAGTATGATGTCCCCATCTTTCCATAGCTGAGGGTAGACAGGCTGTCCTTGCAGAACACAGGTGGTTTCATTTGCTCTGGTGAAAGTAACAATGGTCATTACTACATGCATGAGGGCAAAGAATGGCTCCATTCATCCATTTAATAAATGCAGCTGTATATCAGAGATGTGCTAGGTTTGATGTGGCAATAAGGTGATCTGGGATAGTTTTGCAATATTTATAGAGACCAAAGGTACTAAATCTCTGTGGAAAAATGACACACTTGGACCTCTTTAGAAGGAGGTGCTTCATTCTGACATGATCAGGAAAAAGTATAGTAAACTGATGCAACTGTTGAAGTATAATGGAAGCAAGTGTAGCCCCCAAAGCTGTAAGCTATTTAGAATCTAAAATGCTGAACGTCCTGCTCTCTACACTCTGGCATCTCTTCACCAGCGACCACCTCTCTTGGCAAGAATCAGCCGGCGGGTCGAGGGTTCTCCCCGCCATGCGTTCCCCCCTTTGTGGGACAGAATCTCACGGACTGGGTCTACTTCAGATTCTTCCGTGAGTGCCGTCGGGTCGAGTCCTCTCCCCGCGGACTCACGTGGTTCTGAGGCCGGTGTCTCTTGGTGGATTCTTGTGGAAACTTTTCAATAAAGACCTATTCATTTCCCGCAATTGAGTCTCCGCAGTCTGTTCACGCACAGTCCTGACACTATTTTGCATGTTTTATGAGACTCACCTGATCGATTGCTGTATGAGGGGAGCGACACAATGCTGGTTTCAGGCCAGGCAATATGAAAATGAATTTGCATATTCAGTGTCACAAATCCAGCAATTTCGGGCATGGCTCTTTTTTAATAAGGAGGATATTTTAAAGGTATGTTTCTCCCAAAAATAAAATGTCTGCCATGAATTACACAAAATCAAGTTTATCCAAACCTACATATTTTTTTTTTTGGTTGAACACAGAGAAAGATATTTAGAAAAATGTTAGCAACTGAGATTTCTGGGGCACCATTGACTACCGTAGTAAAAATAAAATGTGACCCTGTACCACACAAGCAGTCGTAAGTAGCATGGGTTCCCTTTCTGTCGGTCTCTCGACGTTGTGTCGAACCGACAGAATGGGTTTGTCTTGAGAACCTATCATCTTCTGAGTATTTAGAAAAGGCCAATGAAAATTGGCGAATGAAATTTGCATGCCGGGCTCCTCCCTTTTGTCACCTTTTGTTCTTCAGAGCCTACGCATCTGGTGAGCTTCTCTACGATCTGGATGATCTTTCTTTCTGCTGGAATCTACGACGTGGACAGCGGACGGTCCCTTCCTTCAGTGACTCTCCCCTGGGCGTCTCGGCAGTTCCGGAGGTGTTCGAGCAAATTTCCTTTTCTAAAAGAGCAAATTTCTCCAGCGTGGCTTGTCCCGCTGTTCTCATGGGTGCAACACACTCATCGAGGAGGGGGACGGACACAATGCCTGCTTCCAGTACGCTGGGGCAGACGTTGTGGATACGTCCTGCCCGCACTGCGGGCGGTGACGATTCAGACGTTGCGTCACAGGTGGCTGTGTTCCCACGGGACTCAGCCACCACCTCGTTTGCTCCCCGTTCCGTGGCGGCAGGACTACGGCCCTGCCGTCCGCTATGGCAAGCAGCGAGGGTGATATGAGGATTACTGTGAGCGATAATCCGCCAGCCACGGCTCACGGACCGTTCACACCTCNCCCCCCCTTTAATGAGCACCTCCAGGTGCTCACCAAGGGGTAGACGGACGAGACAAGACCAACTGGGTGACAGAGAGGACAAGGCAAAACAAAGAAAATAAAATCAAGGGCAGACAAGACAACATAATAACAGGACTTCAATTTTTTATTGTCATTGCACATGTACAAGGCAACGAAATGTGACCTCTGCATTTAACCCATCCAGAGAGTAGTGAACACACGTACCCCTGGAGCAGTGGGCAGCTATCACTACAGCACCCGGGGAGCAAGTAGGGGTAAGGTGCCTTGCTCAAGGGCACCTCAGTTGTTACCCGCCGGCCCTGGGAATCGAACCGGCAACCTTCTGGTCATGAGTCCGACTCTCTAACCATTAGGCCACAACTGCCCCTATCCCAAGTCCCACCCAACTTGGGTGGGACAGTAAAAATAACAAACAAGGGAGGGGGGGTGGGGCCAAACAAGGGCCCATAGGGGGCAGTCCATGGGGGTGGGGAATAGTCCCAGTCCCCGGCTGCGCTCGAGGGCGCGGAGTCCTGGGGGACTTGGGATAAGTCCTGGGAGGAACAGTCTTTGACCCTGGGAGTCTCCCAGGGACCGGCTGGAAGGCCGGCTGGACAGGGCTTGACGCCGGCTGGAAGGCCGGCTGGACAGGGCTTGACGCCGGCTGGAAGGCCGGCTGGACAGGGCTTGACGCCGGCTGGATCACCGGCTGGGACGCCGGCTGCAGCGGACTGGACGCCGGCTGCACCACCGGCTGGATCACCGGACTGGACGCCGGCTGGATCACCGGACTGGATGCCGGCTGGATCACCGGACTGGACGCCGGACTGGATACTGGACAGGACATCGGCAGCACCGGACTGGACATCGGCAGCACCGGACTGGACATCGGCAGCACCGGACTGGACACAAGACTGGACACCGGGCTGGACACAAGACTGGACGCCGGCTGCACCGGACTGGACGCCGGCAGCACCGGACTGGACACAAGACTGGACGCCGGCTGCACCGGACTGGATGCCGGCTGCACCGGACTGGATGGCCCTCTCCATTGCCTCTTCTTCTTCAGCCGAACCACCCGACTGGTGGTCGGCAGAAGGAATGAGGTGAAGGGCGCAGCTGGCTCCGGGTTGGACGCCTCCGACGAGGAACTCCAGGACTCCCTCCTTCCTCGCCTACCTCGTAGGCTGACTGGTGGGGGAGAGGTTGCAGGGAGTGAGGCGGACGGTGAGGTGATGCCCACGACTCCGATCTGGATGGCACGATCCTCCGGGATCACGGGCAGTGGGGAAGAAAGACTGGGCTGGACTGAGACCCTGGGCTCCGGCCGATTCATGGCGTGCCTGATCATGTCCGTGAAGCCCAGCGGTCTCAGCATCCTCATTTCTGCCCGTGACAGCGGTTCGTTCAGACCGCCGTTGAACATAGCCATCTGCTCCACCTCATCATGGACCATCTCCCCTGCGGTCTCAAAGAATCGGTCGGCAAACTCCAAGACGTCGGAGTAGCCCTGTCGCAGACCGCAGAGGAGATGAGCCTGCCTGGATCGCCTTGCCTCCATTATGCCTGCTGGGTTCAATTCTGGTTCGTGGATTCTGTCAGGGATGGTGTGCGGAAGAATCCAAATGCAGGCAGGCAGTGGTGAAGGGGTTAAACA
Organism: Triplophysa rosa; assembly: GCF_024868665.1. Lineage (NCBI taxonomy): Eukaryota > Metazoa > Chordata > Actinopteri > Cypriniformes > Nemacheilidae > Triplophysa > Triplophysa rosa. The sequence goes on along the minus strand of NC_079901.1, from coordinate 12,303,564 downwards.
AGAAATATTTATTTAACAAACACCAAACAAAAACCCACGATGGGGTATAAATCAGGAACAACACTAAGAACAAACAGAAACCAAAAGACTTCCCACGAAGGGCAAAACAAGAAAAGAACAACTAGACTTATTAATCAAAAAGATAA
>NC_079901.1:12294751-12301047 GCF_024868665.1 Triplophysa rosa | reverse complement strand
TTTCTTGTATTGCTTTCCTCTCATGTCTAATGTCCCACACCTGCCCCGTGTAATTATCCCTCGTTTGTCTTCCCTTTAAATACCCTCTTGTTTCTTTGTCTTGTGCTGTTGGATTGTTCTGTATCGCGTGTATTGCTTGTCTTTCGTTTCAAATGCTACGTCGTGTATGTATCCAGTTTGTCCCTCGTCTTCTGTATTCGTTCCCAAGGTAGTTTCTTGTCTTGTTAGTTTTATTTTTTGTTCTCGTTTTTGCCTTCTTGAGGGAAGTTTTTGTTTGCGTTGTTATATATATATTCTTAGTTCAGTTTTCCCCATCGTGGGTGTTTTGTTTTGTCCTTTTTGTCTTTCAAATAAAGTGTTTTTTGTTTATTACGTCTTTGCCTTTGCCTGCATTTGGGTTCTCGCCACGCTAGTCGTGACAGAATCCAACAGCCAAAACTGAACCCAGCAGGCTACCATGAGCAATTCACCCACCGACCGATGGTCTTGCACCTCCAACCCGGTATGGTGGGAGGCAATAGCCTCCCAGTCACACGCTGGAGGAGGACCATTTCCCGCTCAGCGCCAACGTCCCTTACTGGACTACGCCCGGGAGGTCGAAGCCCGGAGGGGTTCCGTTCCTGAGGTGTTGGTCCGGGCCTACTTGGTGGCCGGGATGGATGACCCTCCACCTTTTTCGGAGCGAGAGGAGATGTTGTATCAGCCGTTCCCACAGTTAGTGGAACGGCTGCAGCTTCGAGAGGAGTCAGTCAAGGACTCCTTTCCCAGCTGCCATCTGACCTCCTCTCGCCCCGGTTTGGCTTCCATCCCGGAGGGCGGCATGGTGGGTACCCTCACCCTGGGGAACGCCACACCTTCCGCCTCAGCCCCTGCAGTCTCGTCTCCACCGTCCACCAGTCTCGTGGGCAAGCGGGGGAGGAGAGCGTCCTGGGGAACCACCTCCGAGGAGTCCCAGCCGGAGCCAGCCGTTCCGTATACCTCCTTCCATCACCCGACCACCAGCTGGGTGGCTAGGCGGAAGAAGAAGAGGCAACGGCGGGCAGCGTGGACTCCTACCCAGCCGGTGCAGCCGGCGTCCAGCCCGGTGTCCAGTCTTGTGTCCAGTCCGGTGCAGCCGGTGTCCAGTCCGGTGTCCAGTCCGGTGCAGACGTTGTCCAGTTCGGTGCAGCCGGCGTCCAGTCCGGTGGTGCAGCCGGTGTCCAGTCCGGTGGTGCTGCCGATGTCCTGTCCAGTGTCCAGTCCGGTGCAGCCGGCGTCCAGTCCAGTGCAGCCGGCGTCCAGTCTTGTGTCCAGTCTTGTGTCCAGTCCTGTGTCCAGTCTTGTGTCCAGTCTTTTGTCCAGTCATGTGTCCAGGCCGGTGATCCAGCCGGCGTCCAGTCCGGTGATCCAGCCGGCGTTCGGTCCGGTGCAGCCGGAATTTGGTCCGGTGCAGCCGGCGTCCAGTCCGGTGGTCCAGCCGGCGTCCAGTCCGGTGGTCCAGCCGGCGTCCAGTCCGGTGGTTCAGCCGGCGTCCAGTCTGGTGCAGCCAGCATTCAGTCCGGTGGTCCAGCCGGCGTCCAGTCCGGTGCAGCCGGCGTCCAGTCCGGCATCCAGTCCGGCGTCCAGTCTGGCATCTAGTCCGATGTCTAGTCCGATGTCCAGTCCGGCGTCCAGTCCGGCGTCTAGTCCGATGTCTAGTCCGATGTCTAGTCCGATGTCCAGTCCGGTGTCCAGTCCAGCGCCCCAGCCGGTACAGCAGCCGGCGTCAAGTCCAGTCCAGCCGGCCTTCCAGCCGGAGTCAAGCCCTGTCCAGCCGGCCTTCCAGCCGGCCTTCCAGCCCGTCCCTATTCCGGCAGCCAAGCCGGCCCCGGGGAGACCCCCAGGGTCAAGGACTGCCCCCCCAGGACTCCCCCTAAGTCCCCTAGGTCTACGCGCCCTCGAGCGCAGCCGGGGACTGGGACTTCTCCCCACCCCCATGGACTGCCCCCTATGGGCCCTGGTTTGGCCCCTCCCCCCTCCCATGTTTGTTGTTCTTATTGTCCCACCCAAGTCCCTTTGTTATTTTCTCTTGTCTGCCACTTACTCAGTCTTCCTTGTCTTGTCCGTCTACCCCTTGGTGAGCACCTGGAGGTGCTCATTAAAGGGGGGGCTTCTTTCATGGCTCTGCTTCCTTTAGTCATGTTTTTCTTGGTCCTGTAGCAGAGCCATGGCAAAGCCTTAGGTTATATGTGAGAAAGCCATGAAAAGGTAGATCAGTGTGTCATTTCATTGCCTGTGAACACTAATGAGAGCATCATACTGTAGTAAATCAAGAGGAGGTGGTTGCCATAGAGATGCTGGAGGCTGGATGGGAGGGGAGGTGTCATGGCTCTGCTTCCTTTAGTCATGTTTTTCTTGGTCCTGTAGCAGAGCCATGGCAAAGCCTTAGGTTATATGTGAGAAAGCCATGAGATGTTTGTTTTTTGACATCTCGTGTGTTTTCTCATGTCTTGTCATTAGCCCCGCCCCTCTCATTTCTTGTATTGCTTTCCTCTCATGTCTAATGTCCCACACCTGCCCCGTGTAATTATCCCTCGTTTGTCTTCCCTTTAAATACCCTCTTGTTTCTTTGTCTTGTGTCCGATGTCCAGTCCGGCGTCCAGTCCGGCGTCTAGTCCGATGTCTAGTCCGATGTCCAGTCCGGCGTCCAGTCCGGCGTCTAGTCCGATGTCTAGTCCGATGTCCAGTCCGGTGTCCAGTCCGGCGCCCCAGCCGGTACAGCAGCCGGCGTCAAGTCCTGTCCAGCCGGCCTTCCAGCCGGAGTCAAGCCCTGTCCAGCCGGCCTTCCAGCCGGCCTTCCAGCCTGTCCCTATTCCGGCAGCCAAGCCGGCCCCGGGGAGACCCCCAGGGTCAAGGACTGTCCCCCCCAGGACTCCCCCTAAGTCCCCTAGGACTACGCGCCCTCGAGCGCAGCCGGGGACTGGGACTTCTCCCCACCCCCATGGACTGCCCCCTATGGGCCCTGGTTTGGCCCCTCCCCCCTCCCATGTTTGTTGTTCTTATTGTCCCACCCAAGTCCCTTTGTTATTTTCTCTTGTCTGCCACTTACTCAGTCTTCCTTGTCTTGTCCGTCTACCCCTTGGTGAGCACCTGGAGGTGCTCATTAAAGGGGGGGCTTCTTTCATGGCTCTGCTTCCTTTAGTCATGTTTTTCTTGGTCCTGTAGCAGAGCCATGGCAAAGCCTTAGGTTATATGTGAGAAAGCCATGAAAAGGTAGATCAGTGTGTCATTTCATTGCCTGTGAACACTAATGAGAGCATCATACTGTAGTAAATCAAGAGGAGGTGGTTGCCATAGAGATGCTGGAGGCTGGATGGGAGGGGAGGTGTCATGGCTCTGCTTCCTTTAGTCATGTTTTTCTTGGTCCTGTAGCAGAGCCATGGCAAAGCCTTAGGTTATATGTGAGAAAGCCATGAGATGTTTGTTTTTTGACATCTCGTGTGTTTTCTCATGTCTTGTCATTAGCCCCGCCCCTCTCATTTCTTGTATTGCTTTCCTCTCATGTCTAATGTCCCACACCTGCCCCGTGTAATTATCCCTCGTTTGTCTTCCCTTTAAATACCCTCTTGTTTCTTTGTCTTGTGTCCGATGTCCAGTCCGGCGTCCAGTCCGGCGTCTAGTCCGATGTCTAGTCCGATGTCCAGTCCGGCGTCCAGTCCGGCGTCTAGTCCGATGTCTAGTCCGATGTCCAGTCCGGTGTCCAGTCCGGCGCCCCAGCCGGTACAGCAGCCGGCGTCAAGTCCTGTCCAGCCGGCCTTCCAGCCGGAGTCAAGCCCTGTCCAGCCGGCCTTCCAGCCGGCCTTCCAGCCTGTCCCTATTCCGGCAGCCAAGCCGGCCCCGGGGAGACCCCCAGGGTCAAGGACTGTCCCCCCCAGGACTCCCCCTAAGTCCCCTAGGACTACGCGCCCTCGAGCGCAGCCGGGGACTGGGACTTCTCCCCACCCCCATGGACTGCCCCCTATGGGCCCTGGTTTGGCCCCTCCCCCCTCCCATGTTTGTTGTTCTTATTGTCCCACCCAAGTCCCTTTGTTATTTTCTCTTGTCTGCCACTTACTCAGTCTTCCTTGTCTTGTCCGTCTACCCCTTGGTGAGCACCTGGAGGTGCTCATTAAAGGGGGGGCTTCTTTCATGGCTCTGCTTCCTTTAGTCATGTTTTTCTTGGTCCTGTAGCAGAGCCATGGCAAAGCCTTAGGTTATATGTGAGAAAGCCATGAAATGTTTGTTTTTTGACATCTCATGTGTTTTCTCATGTCTTGTCATTAGCCCCACCCTTCTCGTTTCTTGTATTGCTTTCCTCTCATGTCTAATGTCCCACACCTGCCCCGTGTAATTATCCCTCGTTTGTCTTCCCTTTAAATACCCTCTTGTTTCTTTGTCTTGTGCTGTTGGATTGTTCTGTATCGCGTGTATTGCTTGTCTTTCGTTTCAAATGCTACGTCGTGTATGTATCCAGTTTGTCCCTCGTCTTCTGTATTCGTTCCCAAGGTAGTTTCTTGTCTTGTTAGTTTTATTTTTTGTTCTCGTTTTTGCCTTCTTGAGGGAAGTTTTTGTTTGCGTTGTTATATATATATTCTTAGTTCAGTTTTCCCCATCGTGGGTGTTTTGTTTTGTCCTTTTTGTCTTTCAAATAAAGTGTTTTTTGTTTATTACGTCTTTGCCTTTGCCTGCATTTGGGTTCTCGCCACGCTAGTCGTGACAGAATCCAACAGCCAAAACTGAACCCAGCAGGCTACCATGAGCAATTCACCCACCGACCGATGGTCTTGCACCTCCAACCCGGTATGGTGGGAGGCAATAGCCTCCCAGTCACACGCTGGAGGAGGACCATTTCCCGCTCAGCGCCAACGTCCCTTACTGGACTACGCCCGGGAGGTCGAAGCCCGGAGGGGTTCCGTTCCTGAGGTGTTGGTCCGGGCCTACTTGGTGGCCGGGATGGATGACCCTCCACCTTTTTCGGAGCGAGAGGAGATGTTGTATCAGCCGTTCCCACAGTTAGTGGAACGGCTGCAGCTTCGAGAGGAGTCAGTCAAGGACTCCTTTCCCAGCTGCCATCTGACCTCCTCTCGCCCCGGTTTGGCTTCCATCCCGGAGGGCGGCATGGTGGGTACCCTCACCCTGGGGAACGCCACACCTTCCGCCTCAGCCCCTGCAGTCTCGTCTCCACCGTCCACCAGTCTCGTGGGCAAGCGGGGGAGGAGAGCGTCCTGGGGAACCACCTCCGAGGAGTCCCAGCCGGAGCCAGCCGTTCCGTATACCTCCTTCCATCACCCGACCACCAGCTGGGTGGCTAGGCGGAAGAAGAAGAGGCAACGGCGGGCAGCGTGGACTCCTACCCAGCCGGTGCAGCCGGCGTCCAGCCCGGTGTCCAGTCTTGTGTCCAGTCCGGTGCAGCCGGTGTCCAGTCCGGTGTCCAGTCCGGTGCAGACGTTGTCCAGTTCGGTGCAGCCGGCGTCCAGTCCGGTGGTGCAGCCGGTGTCCAGTCCGGTGGTGCTGCCGATGTCCTGTCCAGTGTCCAGTCCGGTGCAGCCGGCGTCCAGTCCAGTGCAGCCGGCGTCCAGTCTTGTGTCCAGTCTTGTGTCCAGTCCTGTGTCCAGTCTTGTGTCCAGTCTTTTGTCCAGTCATGTGTCCAGGCCGGTGATCCAGCCGGCGTCCAGTCCGGTGATCCAGCCGGCGTTCGGTCCGGTGCAGCCGGAATTTGGTCCGGTGCAGCCGGCGTCCAGTCCGGTGGTCCAGCCGGCGTCCAGTCCGGTGGTCCAGCCGGCGTCCAGTCCGGTGGTTCAGCCGGCGTCCAGTCTGGTGCAGCCAGCATTCAGTCCGGTGGTCCAGCCGGCGTCCAGTCCGGTGCAGCCGGCGTCCAGTCCGGCATCCAGTCCGGCGTCCAGTCTGGCATCTAGTCCGATGTCTAGTCCGATGTCCAGTCCGGCGTCCAGTCCGGCGTCTAGTCCGATGTCTAGTCCGATGTCTAGTCCGATGTCCAGTCCGGTGTCCAGTCCAGCGCCCCAGCCGGTACAGCAGCCGGCGTCAAGTCCAGTCCAGCCGGCCTTCCAGCCGGAGTCAAGCCCTGTCCAGCCGGCCTTCCAGCCGGCCTTCCAGCCCGTCCCTATTCCGGCAGCCAAGCCGGCCCCGGGGAGACCCCCAGGGTCAAGGACTGCCCCCCCAGGACTCCCCCTAAGTCCCCTAGGTCTACGCGCCCTCGAGCGCAGCCGGGGACTGGGACTTCTCCCCACCCCCATGGACTGCCCCCTATGGGCCCTGGTTTGGCCCCTCCCCCCTCCCAT
>NC_079901.1:12292558-12293826 GCF_024868665.1 Triplophysa rosa | reverse complement strand
AAACTATATGTGACACAACGTCAAAAGAAAAGCAAGGCAAGACAAGACAAGACAAGACAAGACAAGGGTATTCACAAACCAGTAATCCACATGGTAGGGTAGCAGGGCACATGACACGGAAACACTACCAACGCAAGTACATACACATGCAACGCAAGAGCACAGGACAATGAAACAAGAGGGCATTAAATAGGGTAAGACAAACGAGGGATAATGACACAGGGCAGGTGGGAAACATTAGACACGGCAGGGAAGCAATACATGAAACAAGAGGGGCGGGGCCAATGACATGACACGAGAAAACACATAAGTAAAAAACATAAACATCTCATGGCTTTCTCACATAAAACGTAAGGTCTCTGTCCCGATCCTGCCACACAACTAGGAATTCATAAACAGGTAGGTAGGACTGTGACAGAGCCCCCCCCTTAATGAACACCCCCAGGTGTTCACCAAGGGGTTGACAAACAAGACATGACAGACTGGGACAAAGACAAAAACCAGACAAACATGGTGAATATGACAAGGGGCAGACAGGACAACAAGTCTATGGGGTTTGGGTGACTCAATAAAAATAACAAACATGGGAGGGGGGGTGGAGACAGACAAGGGCTTGTGGGGCGAACAGTCCTAGTCCCCGGCTGCGCTCGAGGGCGCGGAGTCCTGGGGGACTTAGGGGAGAAAGTCCTGGGGGGAACCGCCGACTGGAATGTCGGCGGGACAAGGCTGGGACCCGGCTGGAAGGCCGGCTGCTGCACCGGCTGGGCAGGACAAGACACCGGCTGCACCAGACTGGACACTGGAGTGGACTCCGGCTACACCGGACTGGCTACCGGCTGCACCGGACTGGACACCGGACTGGACACCGGACTGGACACCGTACTGGACACCGGACTGGACATCGGCTGCACCGGACTGGACGCTGGCTGCACCGGACTGGATACCGGCTGGATCATCGGCTGGACAGGACTGGATGCCGGCTGCACCGGCTGGGACACCGGCTGGATCACCGGCTGGGATGCCGGACTGGACACCGGACTGGACGCTGGCTGCACCGGACTGGACACCGGCTGCACCGGCCTGGACGCTGGCTGCTGCACCGGCTGGGACGAGGCCCGCGCTGCCCGCCGCTGCCTCTTTTTCTTCAGCCGAGCCACCTGCCTGGTGGTCGGCTGAAGGAAGGAGGTGAAGGGTACGGCTGGCTCGGGGTTGGAGGCCTCTGACGAGGAACCCCAGGATTCTCGCCTTCCCCGTTTGCCACCGAGGCT
>NC_079901.1:12289990-12291829 GCF_024868665.1 Triplophysa rosa | reverse complement strand
CCTAGCCTGCTGTTATTGCCTGTTCCTGCTGTTTTCGTGAGTCTAGTAAGTGTCCAGTTTAGTTTATGTCAAGTGTGGTTATCTTAGTTTAGTGTCAGTTAGTCTTCGTCCTGTTTATCCTGTTATTCTGTTAATCTGTTATCCCCATCGTGGGTCTTTGTTTTGTTTCTTTGTTTTGTACTATTAAAATCTGTTTTGTTAACCCCTTCATCCCCGCTGCCTGCATCTGGGTTCTTTCCCCCTGAGAATCGTGACAGAATGACCGAACCAGCCCGAACCCAGCAGGCAGCTCCAAAGGACGGCACGGCGTTGTCCTAACGGGCCGCTCAAGCCCACTTGCTGCTAGGGTTCCGTCAGGGGAGTTACGGGAACCGGGAGTTCGCCGGGGCATTCTCGATGGTGGCGAGGTCGTCTGAGTTTGGCGAGGCGGAGTTGAAGGCGATCTTCAACTGTTGCCTCACTCAGCGCCTCGCCCCGTCGGAGAAGAGGCTGCTGGCTCCCCTTGGGTTTGCGGACATGGTCAGGTTCGTGGCCAACTGGGACGGTCCCGAGGGTGAGGTTCCACTCTGAGCTTTCACCCCACGGTCGACCACTCCGGAGGGCCTCGTCCTGTCTGCCACTGCCCGGGGGGACTCAGTACCCTCCGGCTTGAGCTCCACGGTCCCCGGTTCTCCTGGCGGCGCCTGTGGCGAGTGGGGGAGGAGTGACCCGGGGACGACGTCTGCGAACTCCTCCGACCCAGAACTCCCTCTGTCCTCCACGGACCCGGCTAACTCGGCCATGGGCCCGATGATTGAGAGGAAGAGGGAGAAGCGTCGAGGAGGAGCGTCCACACCAGTGCAGCCGGTTTCCAGTCCGGTGCATCCGGTGATCCAGCCGGCGATGCAGCTGGCATCCCAGCCGGTGCAGCCGGCATCCCAGCCAGTGCAGCCGGTGTCCCAGCCGGTGATCCAGCCGGCGTCCTAGCCGGTGATCCAGCCGGCGTCCCAGCCGGTGATCCAGTCCAGAATCCAGTCCGGTGCAGCAGCCGGCGTCCAGTCCAGAATCCAGTCCGGTGCAGCAGCCGGCGTCCAGTCCAGAATCCAGTCCGGTGCAGCAGCCGGCATCCAGTCCGGTGCGGCCGGTATCCAGTCCGGTGCGGCCGGCGTCCCAGCCGGCATCCCAACCGGTGATCCAGCCGGCGTCCCAGCCGGTGATCTAGCCGGCGTCCCAGCAGGTGATTCAGCCGGCTTCCCAGCCGGTGATCCAGCCGGTGTCCCAGCCGGCGCAGCAGCCGGCCTTCCAGCCAGCACCCAGCCTTGTCCCGACATTCCAGTCGGCGGTTCCCCCCAGGACTTCCCCAACAAAGTCCCCCAGGACTCTGCGCCCTCGAGCGCAGCCGGGGACAAGTACTATTCCCCCAAAGACTGTTCCTCCCATGAACCCTTGTCTGTACCCACCCCCCCTCCCATGTTTATTATTTTTGATGTCCCACCCTAGTCCTGTTGTTGTCTTGTCATGTCTGCCCTTGATTTTGTTTTCTTTGTTTTGCCTTGTCCTGTCTGTCACCCAGTCTGTCTTGTCTCATCCGTCTATCCCTTGGTGAGCACCTGGAGGTGCTCATTAAAGGGGGGGCTTCTGTCATGGCTCTGCCTCACTTAGTCATGTTTTTCTTGGTCCTGTGGCAGAGTCATGACAAAGCCTTTGGTTATGTGTGGAGAGAAACATATTATTAAATGGTCCCTTGCAGGTCGGGGTTGTGGGCATCGCCACGCCATCCCCATCACTCTCGGCAGCCTCTCATCATCCCGGTGCAGCCGGCGTCCAGTCCGGTGCAGCCGGCGTCCAGTCCGTCCAGTC
>NC_079901.1:12279399-12289190 GCF_024868665.1 Triplophysa rosa | reverse complement strand
TCGGGGATAGCCGCCAGTCCCGTGAGAGGCTCCGCCATGGACATTCCCCTGGGCTCCTCACGATTCATCGCGAGTTCGACCTGGTCCGCGAAGCCCAGGTGTCTCAACCGGCACATCTCAACTGGCTCGAAGGGTTCATCGAGGCAGCTGTTGAAGATTACCTTCAACTCTGCCTCTGTGAACCCCGAGTAGCGCGCGGTGGACAGGAAGTCCATGGCGAAGTCCTTCACAGGGGTCCCCCTCTGGCGGAAGCCGAACAGGACGTGAGCCTGGCGGCTCCTGTACGCCTCGTCCGACGCCATGCCTGCTGGGTTCGGTGGTGGCTGTTGGATTCTGTCACGGATGGGGTATGGAGAGAACCCAAGCGCAGGCAGGCAGTGAAGGGGTTAACAAAAATACTTTATTATACAAAAACACAAAACAAAACACCCTCGATGGGGGAAAAACAGAAACAGAACTAAGATCTAAACATGAAACAAAAACTTCCCACAATGGGGCAGAACAAGAACTAAAAAAATCCAAAACTTAAACTCACAAACACAGGCAAGACAAGGCAGGAAACTCGAGGAATAATACACGCAAAATTACAGGACATACAGAACGCAACGAACAGAGTACAATCCAACAGCACAAGACAAAGAAACACAAGGGTATAAATAGGGAGAGACAAACGAGGGATAACGACACGGGGCAGGTGTGGGTAATTAAACACTCAGGGAAAGATCACAAGGAAACGAGATGGCGGGAACAGAGAGGAGACACTGGAGAGAACGTATATTATTGTCAAACGGACAATAATATGTTTCTCTCCACACATAACCAAGACTTTGCCATGGCTCTGCTACAGGACCAAGAAAAACATGACTATGGAAGCAGAGCCATGACAAATGATGAGTTAACTCTTCAAGAACATGTAAGTATTCAAGTAAAGAACATACGGTCACTCCACTGCACTCTTAAAAATAAAAGTTTTACATGATGCCATAGAAGAAGAATTTTAACGGTTCCATTAAAACCAGAGGTGGACGAAGTACACAACTTCCTTACTTGAGTGAAAGTACAGATACTACTGGTCAAATATTACTCCACTACAAGTAAAAGTTGTAAAGACAGATTCTTACTTGAGTAAAAGTACAGAAGTACGTGCTTTTAAAAGTACTCAAGTATTAAAAGTAAATTTCCTTTATGTCAGTTGTGCATTGTTTTATTGTCGTATACCTTATGCCTCTGAAGCACCCTACTGAATACACTGAAGCTCACAGTATCAGTGGTATTAAAGGAGTAGTTCACTTCAAAATTTGCCCCCATTGACTTTCCATAGTAGTTTTTATTCCTACTATGGAAAGTCAATGGTGGCAAATTTTGCAGTGAGCAACTCCTTTAAGAGCTTTATATGTTTAGCACACATATGTTTAGTTTAGATATAATCCTGTATGATCATTTAGCCTATTATCCTCATTAGCCCCCTAGGCCTATATGTATTAATGAGCAGTGTTCTTTTATTTTGTATATTCCCTTTACCAGTTTTAGCAGCAATTTACCAGTAAGTAGTAAGGTTCTTGTAAATAGTAAAGTGTAGAAGCCATGTGTTTGTTGGACTTATTACCATAATTTAACTACAAACATAAACTATAGCTAGTATAATAATGAATATAATGAAACTATGGTATGTTTAGTTGCTGTGGTTTTACTAAAGATTATTAATTGGAGTATGGTTCCTATATTTAGAAAATGGTAAATTTGTGGATACTGTGGTTTTAATGCAAATACCATCCCTGCTGAAAAAAAACAATGAATTTTTTAATTAGAATGAGATTTTTAAATTAAATTCCTCTTTGTAGTGTGTTTTGGGTTTTATTCCAATAGGATTTACCATCCCAGCAATAGAATCCATCACATACAAGTAGACAACAAGTATCCATAGTACAATTCCCATTATAACCATTAAATCCATTACATTTTATGTTGTATTTTGGGCAGGGTTCTATTGTTTTTATTTCAACAGGAATACTTCAACTATAGTTACTTCAGTAAAAACATCATTCATTTTCCAAATCGCTTTAAATGATATAGCAGCAGATCAGAAGTTAACACGCACGTGTAGCTCAAGGTGTATGTGATGCTTATTTACCGTTTAGCCGTTATGCCGATCATTTTCATGACAATGTTTCAACGATCTTTGACTGATCGTAACCCACAGATGATTACACCACACTTTAACATGTGCCTTTTTCCTCTTTTAATGTTCTATTTGCCTTTTCAGAGCACTATCAACGATGTAGCAGCGACTATGTTTACATTAGTTTAGCGGGGAAGATCCCAGAGTTGCCAGATTTGCGTTAAAAAAATCTGCCAAATGGCCATTCAAAGCTTGCCGGAAAACCGCGAGCTTAGAAAAACTGAAATACTTGGCAACAGTAAAAGGTCCTGGCAGATCGCAAGCCAGATAAATTGTGCACACAGGAAACCCCACTGCATAGAAACCATTTTCTACTTTTGGACCTTTTTATAAATGTAGTGGAGTAAAAAGTATGATATTTGTCTTTCAAATGTAGTCAAGTTAAAGTACAAGTACTCAGAAAAAATAATACTCAAGTAAAGTACAGATACTCAAAAAGTGTACTTAAGTACAGTACTCAGGCAAATTTACTTCGTTACTGTCCACCTCTGATTAAAACCACTTAACATCTAAAGAACCTTTCTGTTTAACAAAAGTTTTTGTGAAAAAAATGTTGTTACAAAAATCATTCTGTGTCGTCGCTATGAAGAACCTTTTACCTGTATTTTTTGTATACAAAATATGCTGGGCTTATTTTACTTTTTCTAGTTGACAAAGTAATTAACATACACTATGTAGATAAAAGTAATGTGTGTGTAAGTCATTGATGGGTTTGGGTGATGAGTGTTTGGCTCAAAGGAGTTCATGGTTTCAGGTCTGGCTTTATGCCGACCAGTCAAGTTCTTTCACACAATCATTCCTTGTTTAACCTTGCATTGTTTACAGGGGCCCATCATGTTGGAATAGAAAAGGGCCCTGCCCAAACTGTTGCTATAAAATTAGAAGCACACACTTCTCAATACACACAATACTCACGGAAACGACTAAAGTAACCAAACCTGTTCATTAGAATGTATGTTATTCATGAAAACAGACATTTAAATATCTGTACTGGAAAAAGTAAAAAACTCACACTGTATAAACAGATTCAACTAGTGTTTGAATTGTGCCAATGCTCTTGAGGGGTCCTCTAACCAGCCCTCCAAAAAAAAAAACAATTTGAAGGAACTGCCAGTACAAACATCAATCACATGATAGTTTGGATCACAGTAATTTACCACATTACACGCAATAAACGTACTAAAAATGTTGATAATCCACCGTATGAGCATTTTAAATGCAATTAATCTCCTGATAATGTTGATCAAGTATATTAAAATAAACCATATGAACCAATGCAGAATAAGAAAAACCGAGCGGCAACCTTTCGGTCTCTCTTGTGAAACCAAAAAGGAACTGACTTAAACTGAAATTCATTGACTGGCCGCTAGAGATTGGCTCCAAAACAGAGAAGAATCTCATTGAGCCCCATTTTTTAATTTTATTAATGCAACCAGACGAATACAGATTAAACATACAATAAAACAAACAGCAAGATAGGTTACATAAAATTATAAAAGAAGGTAAAAATAAAATACAAAAATATATTCACATGTACAAATATATATAGACACAAACATACATACTAAACAGTCTTATACTATAAGTACTACACCACAAAAGAGTCTTAAAAGCAATTACATTTTTAGAGTTTCTTTTTTTTACTTTTATTTAACCAGGAAAGTCTCTCTAAGATAAAAAATCTCTTTCACAGGGGTGTCCAGGGACCTCATTCATAACCGTTGCGTCCGCATAAAAAATGCCCTGAAAGAGGCGCATGCTACTTCCCACGCAATAGATGGAATTTATAAAAACAAACTTGATGGAAATATTTGCAGACCTGCACGCAAAATCTGACCCATTCAGGTGAGGAGTACATAGACAAGTGTGTCTTGCCTACAGTCAAGCATGGTGGTGGGAGTGTCATGGTCTGGGGCTGCATGAGTGCTGGCACTGGGAAGCTACAGTTCATTGAGGGAACCAAGAAAGCCAACATGTACTGTGACATACTGAAGCAGAGCATGATCCCTTTCCTTTGGAGACTTGGCCGCAGGGCAGTATTCCAACATGATAACAACCCCAAACATATATGCCTCCAAGACGACCACTGCCTTGCTAAAGAAGCTAAGGGAAAGGCGATGGACTGGCCAAGCATGTCTCCAGACCTAAACACTATTGAGCATCTGTGGGGAATCCTCAAACAGAAGGTGGAGGAGTGCAAGGTCTCTAACATCCACCAGTTCTGTGATGTCGTCATGGAGGAGTGGAAGAGGACTCCAGTGGCAACCTGTGAAGCTCTGGTGAACTCCATACCCAAGAGGGTTAAGGCAGTACTGGAAAATGATGGTGGCCACACAAAATATTGACACTTTGGGCCCAATTTGGACATTTTCACTTAGGGGTGTACTCATTTTTGTTGCCAGCGGTTTAGACATTAATGGTTGTGTGTTGAGTTATTTTGAGGGGACAGTAAATTTACATTGTTATACAAGCTGTACACTCACTACTTTACATTCTAGCAAAGTGTCATTTCTTCAGTGTTGTCACATGAAAAGATATAATAAAATATTTACAAAAATGTGAGGGGTGTACTCACTTCTGTGAGATTCTGTATGTTTTAAATTTTCACTGGTGATTAATAATGGAGGGTGGTGACAAACAAAAATGCAGTTTGACATGACTTTGACACATACAATCTGAACCTAACGACACACACAGAGCCATAGAATAAAGACACAAAAGAGAAACACAAACAATGTGTTTGACAAGAATGTTTTTAATGTACTTTCACCTTCTCTATAAGTTGCTTGAATGACAATAAAGGACTTTGATGAAGGCATCTGTAAAATCTACTGCATGCCATAATGCCATTTTGATTCATCGATAGTGTTGTATCTTACAAGAGATGAGAATCCAAGACTCCGAGTAAAAGGTTATATTGAAAGTTTTATTAACAGCTCTTAACACATGTGTAACTTCATCGCTACTCTTATTCTACTCCTGTCTTCCCAAGCAGCGCTAGTTCCCCCTAGTGGCCTCTGTAAGCCTAACATGAAGCGGTAAGACACCACAGATAGAATATTTTTTCCATCTCCAACCTGCTTTACAAGGTGTTCATACGCAGATCTAACGTCAAATGTCTTATTGTTTGTTTTACCTCAAATGTCAGATGTGTTCTTGTTTTGCTAAAAGAAACAATGCATGTTGGTTTGACAGATGACAGATTTCAAATTTTGTTATAAAGTGCTTTCAGTTGAATATTCATATTTCGCGCTATTTTAGAGAGAATGTTGTGTTATGTTGTATTGTACAGTATGCCTTTTTAGGATGCAAAGTTCAAGCTCCAATTAAATCAACAATTTATTTTTTGTAAATTGATTGTGGGAGAAAGAGATTATTCATTTATGTATTTATTGGATATTGGCATTTTATTGATGGCATTTGAATGCACAGAGATACCGTGAAGAGATCCTGAGGCCCATTGTTGTGCCATTCATCCACGACCATCACCTCATGATAATGCACGGCCCCATGTTGCAAGGATCTGTACACAATTCCTGGAAGCTGAAAACATCCCAGTTCTTGAATGGCCAGCATACTCACTGGACATGTCACCCATTGAGCATGTTTGGGATGCTCTGGATCGGCGTATACCACAGCGTGTTCCAGTTCCTGCCAATATCCAGCAACTTCGCACAGCCATTGAAGAGGAGTGGACCAACATTCCACAGGCCACAATCAACAACCTGGTCAACTGTTTGCGTAGGAGATGTGTTGCACTGCGTGAGGCAAATGGTGGTCACACCAGATACTGACTGGTTTTCTGACACCCCAATACAGTAAAACTGCACATTTTAGAGTGGCCTTTTATTGTGGTCAGCCTAAGGCACACCTGTGCAATAATCATGCTGTTTAGTCAGCATCTTGATATGCCACACCTGTGACGTGGATGGATTATCTCACAAAGGAGAAGTGCTCACTAACACAGATTTAGACAGATTTGTGAACAATATTTAAGAGAAATAGGCCTTTTGTGTACATAAAAAAGTCTTAGATCTTTGAGTTCAGCTCATGAAAAATGGGGGCAAAAACAAAAGTGTTGCGTTTATAATTTTGGTCAGTGTATATTAGTAAGAATTTACGGCAGTTCACATTGGCCAAAACACTTAAAGGAACACGTTTTGAAAAGATATTTTCAGCAATCACAGACAGACCCCACAGTACAACTGAGTTCGACCAAAACAGTAGGAGAATTGCTCTGGAACTTTTACAGAGATCATGTGAGGAAAAAAACAGACTCGGCAGATTTGCACGGGATTAAAATGACAGAATACATCTGCGAAACACAAATTTCTCAAACCTCTTACAGTAAAACTAGGCCCGTCCGAATAGGGCTTTATTTCGCCAGGAAAAAGCTTTAAAGTGTAACATATCTTAGTGCACAAAACACATGAACATAACCGTACACAAGGTTTTAAAGAACTGAAAGCAGTTTGTTGTGACTTTCATGTGTGTAAGGGCCTCAGGTCAAACGCAAAACCTTTGAAGGTAAGATGCAAAAGAGACATATAGAAAGTACTGTATGTAAATGCTTAAAAATGCAAAAATAATATGCAAACTGTAATAGACTTCACTTTTAAAGTATATTCACTTAAGCAAAAACAAAAACAAAAACACACCAGGGGAACAGGTGCTGTACTAGTTAGTTGCCCACACATTAAACATTCATTTTGTTGACTCAAGCAATGTAAAGCACAAGAGAAGCCACAAGATGAGAGAAAGAAAAGGAACTCCATTTAGAATTATGAAGCTTTGAAATAAGATATAACAGTAAACAAAATTTTTATTTTCACTGGTGATTAATAATGGAGGGTGGTGACAAACAAAAATGCAGTTTGACATGACTTTGACACATACAATCTCAACCTAAAGACAAACACAGAGCCATAGAATAAAGACACAAAAGAGAAACACAAACAATGTGTTTGACAAGAATGTTTTTAATGTACTTTCACATTCTCTATAAGTTGCTTGTATGACAATAAAGGACTTTGATGAAGGCATCTGTAAAATCTACTGCATGCCATAATGCCATTTAGATTCATCGATAGAATATTTTTTCCATCTCCAACCTGCTTTACAGGGTGTTCATACGCAGATCTAACGTCAAATGTCTTATTGTTTCTTTTACATCAAATGTCAGATGTGTTCTTGTTTTGCTAAAAAAAACAATGCATGTTGGTTTGACAGATGAATTCATGGTGTTATCCTTTTCACTAGTGGCTTGCGAAAGTATATATACTTTTTTTCACATTTTCTTGTAAAGTGCTTTCAGTTGAATATTCATATTTCGTTCTATTTTAGAGAGAATGTTGTGTTATGTTGTATTGTACAGTATGCCTTTTTAGGATGCAAAGTTCAAGCTCCAATTAAATCAACAATTTATTTATTGTAAATTGTTTGTGGGAGAAAGAGATTATTCATTTATGCTTCTAAAGTGTTACACATTTAACTGAATGTCTACGTTCAGGGCATTTCTGACAAAGCATCTTTTCTACTTCTTGTTGGTTTTGTTGTATATACTGTACTGCAATGCATTCATGTTTGTAATAAAAGACTTTTGATATGACATGATGTTTATACTGTATATGTTTATTAATCAATGAATAGACAAAAGCTATAGTGTCACGTGCCAACGTCAATCACACGCTTCAGATTACACATCACAGGTATCACTCTTGTTACCCTTACAAATTGTGTCTTACAGGACTAGTTTTCTGAACGACATCTGAGTTACAACTGTTCTCACACAACGTCTGTGATTTTATGTACTGATTCGGATGGGACTAAATCTCTCCGTTTATTACAGAGGTGGGAGTGTCTGTTTCGTACGCAGCACGTGATCTGGATACGTACATTTCATATAGTCATATGACCCACAAAAGGAGCCTGCTTATAATAAACCCACAGAAATGAAGTAAACACGATTATTTTATATAATACTTTCTTTTTTTTCATCAAATAACATTACCAGTACGTAATTGAGTGGACAAATAAAGCGGAGTTCCTGACTGATATCAGTAAACTGATATTACATTTGCCAGTCTTAACAGTTTACAAGATTTGACTCATCTCGATTTTATTTTTGTATTTCGCAGAATTGCAAAATCATCCACATATATTGGATAGGAATAATTTAATTAATGAGATGCAGGAAGTATATACTCATATTAGTAAGAACTTACGGCAGTCCACATTGGCCAAAACACTTAAAGGAACACGTTTTGAAAATATATTTTCAGCAATCACAGACAGACCCCACAGTACAACTGAGTTCGACCAAAACAGTAGGAGAATTGCTCTGGAACTTTTACAGATATCATGTGAGGAAAAAAACAGATTTGGCAGATTTGCACGGGATTAAAATGACAGAATACATCTGCGAAACACAAATTTCTCAAACCTCTTACAGTAAAACTAGGCCCGTCCGAATAGGGCTTTATTTCGCCAGGAAAAAGCTTTAAAGTGTAACATATCTTAGTGCACAAAACACATGAACATAACCGTACACAAGGTTTTAAAGAACTGAAAGCAGTTTGTTGTGACTTTCATGTGTGTAAGGGCCTCAGGTCAAACGCAAAACCTTTGAAGGTAAGATGCAAAAGATAAATAAAGAAAGTACTGTATGTAAATGCTTAAAAATGCAAAAATAAAATGCAAACTGTAATAGACTTCACTTTTAAAGTACATTCACTTAAGCAAAAACAAAAGTAAAAACACAACAGGGGAACAGGTGCTGTACTAGTTGCCCACACATTAAACATTCATTTTGTTGACTCAAGCAATGTAAAGCACAAGAGAAGCCACAAGATGAGGCAAATGAACAGAGCAAATAATGGAAAAGAAACTCCATTTGGAATTATGAAGCTTTGAAATTAGATATAACACTAAACAAAATTTTAATTTTCACTGATGATTAATAATGGGGGGTGGTGACAAACAAAAATGCAGTTTGACATGACTTTGATACATACAATCTCAACCTAAAGACAAACACAGAGCCATAGAATAAAGACACAAAAGAGAAACACAAACAATGTGTTTGACAAGAATGTACTTTCACATTCTCTATAAGTTGCTTGTATGACAATAAAGGACTTTGATGAAGGCATCTGTAAAATCTACTGCATGCCATAATGTCATTTAGATTCATCGATAGAATATTTTTTCCATCTCCAACCTGCTTTACAGGGTGTTCATACGCAGATCTAACGTCAAATGTCTTATTGTTTTTTTTACATCAAATGTCAGATGTGTTCTTGTTTTGCTAAAAAAACAATGCATGTTGGTTTGACAGATGAATTCATGGTGTTGTCCTTTTCACTGTTAGTTGAACAATTAAATATCAAATGCAATTCACATTTTGATTCATATGTAAATATGTCTTTACCCAAAGTAACCATTGGCTCTGGAACCATCTAGCTGTCAAAAAAACTGTAACATGCTGTCAAGGATTGTGGACAGAACCCAAACGCATCCAGTGAAAGGATTAACAAAAGACTTTTAATATATAATAAACACAAAACAAAATCAACGAGGGGGCAAAATTACAAGGCAAACGAAATCTGGACAG